>NC_029790.2:135927066-135932783 GCF_000816755.2 Arachis ipaensis | reverse complement strand
GAGCACAAATAATTATAACCTTTCAATTATATATAGAGAAATTGACATGGCAACTGATCGATTAGGTTCTTGGACCTGCCCTTAACGCCACTGCACCAATTTTATACTAGATTAGAATTTGCTTTTTTACTACTCTATCCCTATGATATGGTACAAAAATGATTAGTAGACAAGAGCATCCTATAATGACATTTTGGTCATTTTTTGGAAATTTGTTCACAAATTCATATTCTTGGTGCCATCCACCAACCAAAAATATAACTAAAGCAATTCATTTGTCTATAGCAAAAGGAAAATCCCCAACAAGAAAAGGACACATGGAACAAAATATATGGCCGCCATGGTCATCGATCATATCTTTATTTATGATTTACACATAATTAATTTACCTCTTAATTAACAACTACTAACTCCCTAAATAATATAACAATAATGTTAGGAACCAAGATCATCAAAAAACCAGTCAAATATCTCTTGAAGAATCCAAAATTTTTACGTAGATAGTATTTATGTTAGGTATTAGAATTTTTTTTTTTGTAAATTAGATGGTTCTGAATCTATTTTCTAATTTATCATATTTTAAGCATTTAAAAAGGGAAGGAGGCTGAAGAGACGGAAGCTAATTAAATCAGTTTTCGTAATTCACGTTACAATGATACTGAACGTATCTCCTCCTAATTTGAATGTGATGAAATATTTAATAACCAATATTTTAAATCATAAATAAATAAAACTAATTACTATATTTATAATTAATTAAATTGTTTTATTTTTGGCTGATTTGGAGTTGGTTCATACTTTTCCATAATATAATCATTGCTTACTTGTACTAAGCATCATCATTAATTGGCTACTAGAAGTGGGGTATTACTTATTGTTTTTTCATATATATTGTCAAGTACTCATTTGGGGCATTATTATTGCATCTAACATTAATTTTTTTTTAGCTCCCTAAGGATGATGGAGGTTTCATCAAGTTTTCAAAAAGTGTTGAAAACATCACCTTCTAGAAAAAAAGCATTGGTGATTAGAATCAACTTGTTCTGTCTTGCAATGTTTCTCATAGTTTATGCAACACTTCTATTTCGTCCATCTTCTTCTATCTATTTTGAGAATGCAGCATCACTTGTCAAATGCTCCATAAGTGAATGCCATCACAAGGTAAGGTGAGCCTATACTCTTAAAAAAATTTGTCACTTTTTATTTTTTCTTAATTCAATAACGGGTGAAAACTCAGGTGCAGTCGACTTCATGTGAAGTTGACAGCTGAGAGTCGTCGTTAGATGAAAATTTAGTCAAATCAGTCATCTAACGACTCTCAATTATTAACTTTACGTAAGGTTGACTACGCCTGAATTTTCACAAGAATAATGTCTTCTTAATCTAATCACATTTATGTATTTAGATGAATTTTAAAATAATAAATTTAAATATTTTTCGATATTATGGCAATACATAACTAGTAAGTTAATATGAAATATCTTGAATAATATATTTTTAGGCAGAAAAAGGCATAAAAATGAAAGCAGTGATGGAAGAGGCTCAAGTGAAAGCACCAAAGATGCCAAAGAAGAATGCAATGAAGATAGAGAAGCCAAGTTTCTTTGATCAAATTATGGGTAAAGGAGTGAAGAACATTGGCATGGTGAACTTTGATGAAGAAGAAGATGATGTTAGTGAATGGAACATGGAAGGTGAAAAAACAATCATCCCAATTCACTTTGAGAAGGTATCAACCCAATTCAATTGGACAGATTTGTTCCCCGAATGGATCGACGAAGAAGAAGAAAGCGATGTTCCATCTTGTCCAGATATTCCCATGCCGGATTTCAATGTGCATCAAAACATGGACATAATTGTGGCGAAGTTGCCATGCAACAATAATAAAGAAGGGTGGGGTAGGAATGTTTATAGGCTACAAGTTCATCTAATTGTGGCAAATTTGGCTGTGAAGAATAATAAGGGTAAGAGGGATTATGGGAAATTGAAGACTAAGGTTGTTTTTTTAAGCAAGTGTAGGCCAATGTTGGAAATTTTTAGGTGCAATGATTTGGTTAAGAATGATGGTGATTGGTGGTACTATGAGCCTGATTTGAAGAGATTGGAGCAAAAGGTTTCATTGCCTATTGGATCATGCAAGTTGGCTTTGCCTCTTTGGGAACAAGGTATGTATGTAATTTTTATTTTTAACCTACCTTCAAAGTTTAATATCATGCATCTTCTTAGTTACTTAGAGTAAATTGCATAGCTAGAAATATGGTTAAAGTTTAAGTTTACTAAGGTTTGAAAGAAAGCTAAGTAGTTAAATAAGTTCAAATTAAAGTTAATGTCCATTGGCCATTTCTTCAGCTAGAAGTTAAGAAATACTATCACTTACTAACAAAAGTTTTAACAATAAACTTCTCATTATTAGACACTGACAGCTCTTTGCTTCTCAATCATGCAATGCACATTATTACAGCTTCTTCACTCCTTCATTCATCCATCCCTTTCTATCAAAACTCTCCCCCAATTCCATGGAAAAAAGAGTACCATTCAAGGGTTTATAATATTGACATTATCCTAACTTTTTAAAAGTCATTTCACTTTCACCAATCCTAAATTTAATGTGAGTTTAATTTTGATATATTGATTGTATAAAATTTTAACACAGTTCGTTTTCTTTAATAACCATTTACAATGTAAAAAATAATTATTTTTGCTAATGTAATATTATGTGATCAAATACACGTATAAAATAATTTTATATTGACAATCTATTAAAATTAAATTTTATTGAAAAATTGCTAGGCTTTGACCAACGTCCATTGGCTTAAATCTTGTATATCTTTTATTTTCCTCTCTAGCTCGATAATAAAATTTATTTTATATGGAAAGCACTCTAAACACTGCCAATTGTTAATCATCAATTTAGTTAAGGAAAGAGAAAGAGGGAGAAAGAAACATTATATTTTTCCTTTATTCGGCAAATTAAAGTATATGCTTTCACGTATGAGTAATAATATAATAAGATATCTAAAAGATTATGAATCGTAATCGATTAATCATAAAATAATGTTTGTTTTTAAAAACTAGAACTGAGACAAGATTATATGAAAAATAAATAATATGATAAAGTATCTAAAAAGATATAAACTATTTCGTTAGAATGACAAAATTGTATGAAAAATATGGATATAATAATCGCGCCAGGTAGGGGTCGAACCTACGACTTTCTGCTTAGGAAACAGACGCTCTATCCACTGAGCTACAGGCGCTTCTTTGTTTCATTGCCGGCATCTTTCTTAATTTTTCTTATTATTTATAACTGACACGTGGATGTGGCCAACCTCACCCATACTTTATTACATTTATCATTATTTTGTATGTAAGGATCGTGAAGTTGTTGAATTAGCTGATATCTCACATCATTCACAACTAATAATTTCGTTTAAATAAATTTTTAAAAGACAGATAGGTTATAATGTTGTACTACACACATTATTTGTAGTTAAAAAAATTACATAAAAGGAAACAAAAATTAGGTGGAATAGTCTACTATATATTAATAGATATGGTGAAGATTATTATGCCAATTGGAGAAGAGTAGTACTCCTCTAAGCATATAAACAATAATTTTTCTTCTGGTTCTTTTGGAGTTTAGCACTTAACATTAGTTTATAAAAGTTTGTTAACGGAAGAATAATTCTAATTAGCATTTGTTTGATTTATTATAAATTCTTTTTTTTTTTTTTTTAAAGAAATAAGTTATCAAGACAGTTTTCAACGAAAACATTTATTTGTGTCCATTGTGTGAAACAGGAAAGAAAATTAACAGTTAAAAGAACACGAGTCAATTTCAAAACACATAAAAGATTGATATATAACCATTAGAGGATGTGAATAAGTGATTTATACATAAATCCCATTAAGGCATCACGTTTTTTTTTTTCAGCATTTCAAAAAATTTCATATAGTGAACTAGCGTAAAGATAAAGTTTGATTATATGTTTAAAGGACATCATGATCATCAGTACTATGTAGACTAGCTACTAGCAGTCAATTTCGTTCGATTGTTTGCAATTTTGCATTGCAATTTATCAACATCTTTCTATCAAAGTTGTTAGTTAATTACCTTTTGGTTAGGGAACTGGAGGATGGTTAGACCCACACACATTATTATTTTGTTTTGGCTGACTCACGTTGTTGATAATTAAAATTTCCAAAATACCAAATAATCTTCAAGTGATATAATAATTAATCTTTATATATATCTGAATTGAAAATCTACCAACACTGAATAATTCTCTCATTAAAGTTACTATAATGTGTTCCCACTAAACAACAACTAACCTACTGCATCCTTTTTTTCCTAATCTGATGAACTAAGCTAACCACTATAATTGATGGCTTCCTAACCCTTTTTAAAGTAAAATTAGTTAGTAGCAAGTATAAATTTGTTTTTCTTTGTATGCTCCTTAGTTCGTATCATTTTTACTAAATGTTATTTTTTTATTGTTTCCTAAATTAAAAAAAAAATGTTTCTTTTTTAACATTGAATGCATATGAGTTTAAGTTTGATGCATTCATAACATTAGGGAATCGTTCAATTATATCTATTTTTTTAAATGATAATACTAGCGAGATAAAAAAAAGCTAAAACTTGTCTTATTTAATATTCATTAATTGTCGCAATAATTAATAAATGTTAAATAAGATAAATTCTAATTATTTTTTTTATTTTCTTTAGTTATTAAATATTTTCATTTTTTAGATAACTGTTCACGCAGTTAATATAAAATATACTTACTTTTGTTAACACGGCGTTACATAATTAAATGTATATGTAAAGGTAAAAATTCAGGTGAAGTTGACTTCACGTGAAGTTGATACCTGAGAGCCGTTAGATGAAAATTTAGTCAAATCAGTCAAATTATTTAATGGCTCTCAGATATCAACGAAGTCGACTGCACCTAAATTTTCACTGTATGTAAAATTACGTTTTCTTTTTAATAATATGCTTTTGGCTTTTAGGGATTGACAAAGTGTATGACACGTCCAAGATTCAAAAAATGGTTAGAAAGAATGCAAAAACAAAACGTGAGGCGTACGCTACAGTGCTTCACTCCTCCGACGACTATGTGTGCGGCGCAATAATGCTGGCACAAAGCCTCCTCCGAACGGGAACCAAGCGTGACCTAATCCTCCTTCTCGACAACTCCATCTCTCCTGCAAAGCGTCGTGCGCTCTCCACCTCTGGGTGGAAGATCCGAATCATAACTCGGATCAGAAACCCAAAGGCGGAGAAACACTCCTACAACGAGTACAACTACAGTAAATTTCGGTTGTGGCAGTTAACAGACTATGACAAGGTTATTTTTATTGATGCTGACATTGTTGTTTTGAGGAACCTTGATGTTCTGTTTCATTTTCCGCAAATGTCGGCCACTGGGAATGATCAAAGTATATTTAATTCTGGGATTATGGTGATTGAGCCTTCAAATTGCACATTTAATGTGCTGATGGAGAGTAGATATGATATTGTTTCATATAATGGTGGTGACCAAGGCTTCCTTAACGAGATTTTTGTCTGGTGGCACAGGTTTTTCTCCATAACCTTAACTATAAACACATGTATTTATATTTTAACATAAGTTTTATACTGATAATTGACTTTAGTAACTAATTTTAATGTATACATAACATAATTTTTTATTTAAATATCTATATTTTCTTTA
>NC_029790.2:135918270-135926955 GCF_000816755.2 Arachis ipaensis | reverse complement strand
ATTAAAGAGGTGCATCATGACTCTTACAATGTAACTTTAGTTGAAGCTAGCTAAACTTTTTGTATACCAAAAAATTAAGAATGTCATACACTCGAATCTTATAACTTAATTAATTAATTAAATTTTGTATGAATATATTTAATGAAGTGTGTATGTAAACAGGTTACCAAGGAGGGTGAACTACTTGAAGAATTTTTGGGCCAACACAACATTAGAAGCAAGCAAGAAGAACCATCTATTTGGAGCAGAGCCACCAAAGCTATACTCAATACACTACCTTGGATTAAAGCCATGGTATTGTTATAGGGACTATGATTGCAATTGGGACGTTGAGGACCAAAGGGTGTATGCTAGTGACGTGGCACATCATAAGTGGTGGAAGCTGCATGACCAAATGGACAAAAAGCTTCAACGCATGTGTAGGCTCACAAAACGACGTCGTACAAACCTCAATTGGGAGAGAAGAAAAGCTTCCAAATTAGGTTTGCCCGATCAACATTGGAAGATTAATATTACGGATCCCAGAAGATCTGGTTCACTTTTGATGAATTAATCGTAATAAAAAAAATCAACTAGATAATTTAGTGAACCATCTTTTTTTTTTTTCCTTAATTTTTTATTTCTATTTTATCTTTTTTTTTTCTTTTTTTTTATATCGATTTTCAAAGATATTGTTGAATATTGATCCTTTTTTTTATGTACACATAGTCATGTTGTATAAACAAGAGATAGACGAATGGGTTAAGTTAAACTTTATTTTACAAATTTAATAAAACTACTCCACTCATGAATTTAATGTATTTATTTATATTCATGTAGAGAGTTTTTCTTTATTTATTTATGCATATTTTTTTACACCCCTTTCAATATTCTTCTTTATGCATTTAATTTTATGTTTTTATTAGTAGATATAGATATGTATATTCTTTAAAATAAGAAAAATATAAAAAAGATATATCATTGTATAAGACATTATTAATTAGTAGTTGCTCGGGGGCAACTAATATTGTGAAAAAAATGATAAGAAAAAGGAATTTTTAATATATCTATAAATAATTTTTTTAAAGAAATACAAATGTTTTCTCTTAAAAAATTAACTCTTTAAATAACGTGTTACTATTATATAGACCGTTTTTTATATGTCGTTTCATTCCTATTAACACTTTCTCTACTTAAAAAGTTTCTCATTCCTATTAACACTTTCTCTACTTAAAAAGTTTCGGATACAACTTAGTGGCAAAAACTCCATGTGTAAATTATAAAGAAGACGGTGGTATCAAAAGCTGTGAGATTAAAACCAGAGCAAGAAGCGAGGAGAACTGGCTATGTGATTATGTGAAGTAAGAAAAGAGAAATAGATTTGGATGTTCTAAATTTTAAATTTTACTTTAGAGTATAAAGTATGATCTCTTATTATTTATTTCATAAGTAGATTGTTACGGATCCAGCCCACAGATCCTACATCCGGAACGGTTCCCGGACTCGATTATCCGGGTCCGACCCACTTTGTCATTCCAAAAGGTCCGAAACCGGCCCAATAGAGCTCTTAACCAACTTTCGAATCAAACGTCTCCCTTATCTTAGCCAAATAAGATAAGATAAGATATTCACCATCACCTATAAATAGAGGACCAAAGTCTCTCCAGGTATTCATTCATCCCACACACATCTTACTCCTTTTAGATCCACCCTGACTTGAGCGTCGGAGTGTCTTTGCAGGTACCACCCCCGTCGCTCCTATCAAGCAATCCGGCATCCGTCTCAACCCGCAAGTTCTCGACTCATCTCTCAAATTGTTCAGGAGACATCCTGTACATTGGCGCCGTCTGTGGGGAACTTACACCGATTGAGTCGGAATGGCGGACGAACTCAAAGAGCATTCCGTAAGCCACCAAGATAACTCCCGAACACCAAGAAGCTACACCCCACGGAAGGATAGCAAGCGCTATCCGCCAAACTGCTCGAGTGTATAACAAAGAGAACAGCCCCGTTATCGTCGAAGCACAACATCCTGAAAATCCAGGAGACAAAGCAGCCCAAATAATCCAAGACCTCTGCCTCCGAGTACAGGAACTCGAGGGCCGAGTTGCTACCAAGGAAAAACACAACGCCGAAAATGGAAGTCACGCAACTTCCAGATCAAGATCTCACCACGGCAGGTCGCCAGAACGGCGACATACCAAGAGGTACAATCGAAGCATCTCGCGTGACCCAAGACACGGCAGGTCGCCAGAACGGAGACATAGCAAGAGGTACAACCGCAGCGTCTCCCGCGACCCAGCTCACACGGACGACGACCAACGGCACCGAGAGACCAAACGCACGAGAAACGACCACTTGATAATGGGAGCCACTCTCTTTACTGAGAGAATCTTGAAAGCAAAACTCCCTAAAGGCTTTGATAAATCCACGGACATGAAGTACGACGGAACCAAAGATTCCCAAGAGCACTTAACGGCCTTCGAGGCCAAGATGAACCTGGAAGGTGCCGCCGACGTAGTCTGATGCAGAGCTTTCCCAGTAACCCTAGCTGGGCCAGCGATCAAATGGTTCAACGCCCTCCCCAACGGATCCATAACTGGCTTCCACGACATCTCACGGAAGTTCATGGCCCAATTCACCACCAGAATCACCAAAGCTAAACACCCCATCAGCCTATTGGGAGTCACGCAGAAACAAGACGAGTCCACAAGAAAATACCTCGACCGCTTTAACGACGAATGCTTAACGGTCGACGGACTCACGGATTTAGTCGCAAGTCTTTGCCTAACCAACGGACTCATGAATGAAGATTTTCGCAAATACCTCACTACCAAACTGGTATGGACCATGCACGAGATCCAGAGCGTCGCCAAGGAATACATAAACGATGAAGAGGTAAGCCAAGTCAGAGCCGCCAATAAACGGCAACACGGCAACACCCAACACGGCAACGCAGCACCTTGGCATAACCCCCCACCTAGAGAAAATCAAAAGGACCATCCCAAATCAGCAAACATAAACCGACCTCCCAAAATCGGAAAATTATCCAACTACACACCCCTGACGGCCCCGATCACCGAGATATACCACCAAATAGCAGACCGAGGTATCATCCTGAAAGCCCGACAACTCAAAGAAAGGACCGGCGGCAACAAAACCCTATATTGTGACTACCACCGAGGTTACGAGCATAGGACACAAGACTGTTTTGACCTAAAGGACGCTCTCGAACAAGCAATAAGAGACGGCAAGCTCCCCGAGTTCGCCAAAATCATCAAAGAACCGAAACGCGCCGAAAGAGACAGTCACCAGAAAGAGAAGGACGCAACCTAAGAACACAGAGACAACCCTCTAGGGAAAGCCCGGAGCAGACCCGACCATAATTGTAAATGTTATCACAAGCAAAGATACCTCGGGCAAGTCAAAATCAATATTAAAGAAAGATCTCAAAGTCCTGGCAGTCCGAAATCGAACCCCAACCACCACCGCTGACAAAGCGGTGACATTCTCACTCGAGGACTGCCAACACAGAACCTCAGCGGAAGACGCCCCCTTTGTCATTTCGGCAAAAATCGGAACTGGGCTAGTCCGAAGGATACTGGTGGACACAGAGGCAGACTCTAATATCCTTTTCAGAGGAGCCTTCGACAAGCTCGGACTTTGCAACGACAATCTCCAAACACACCGCAACGGAGTCACGGGACTCGGAGACAACTTCCTCAAACCAGACGGTTCCATCGTCCTTCCCCTCACCATAGGAACGGGAAAACAGAGGAAGACGATCCTATCCGAGTTTGTGGTCCTCAAAGACTCCACCGCCTACAATGTCATCCTCAGAAGAAAAACAATCAACGACCTCTCGGCCGTCATCTTCACCAAATACCTCCGCATGAAGTTTACAACAGAAGACGGCTCCATCGGTGCCATCCACGGAGACCAGAAAATCGCAGCAGAATGCGATAACACCAGCCTAGCTCTGTGAAAGAAGTCCCGTGACGCGGCCGGCATATTCTTAGCCGACCTGGATGCTCGACAAGACGGCCAACCTAGGCCGGAACCAGAAGGTGACATGGAAAAACTGCAAATAGGGCAAACCAAAGATGAGTACACTTTTATCAATAGAAACCTCCCATACGACCTGAAAGAGGACCTCTCACAACTCCTAAAACAAAACAGAGACCTATTCACATTCACACCAGCCGACATGCCAGAAATAGACCCTGACCTAATGTCTCACCGGCTGGCCGTAGATCCCAAAGCCAAGCCCGTGGCACAAAGATGATGGAAAATGTCCCCGAATCGAGCAACCGAGGTCAAAAAACAAGTCAAAACATCGTACTAGTCAAAAAGTCTAACGGAAAGTGGCGGATGTGCGTCGACTACACAGACCTAAACAAAGCCTGTCCAAAGGATGCCTTCCCCCTACCAATAGGGGTGTTCGCGGTGCGGTTTGGTTCGGTTTTATAGAAAAAAGTCATCTGATCCAATTAATTAATTAAACTGCAGTTCGGTTTGGTTCAGTTTTTTTATCGAGACCATCTGAACCAAACCAAACCAATTAAAATAAGTTTGGTTTGGTTCGGTTTGTTCGATTTTTCAATTAATTTCAGAAAAAAAGTTTAAAAATTGCAAGAACTGTTAGAGCCAAGACCGAAGTATAAAAAAAATAGTAAAATTGCTATGAAGGTTGTGACATTCATGACAAATTAGTGGAACTTATTTTGAAAAAATCAAGTTCAATTAATCATGAAAATGAGCAAGACTGAGGGCTGAGAGTGGAGCAAAATAGCTAAAAATAGTCTGCAATAATACAATAGAATAACTAAGATAGTTCAAAGTTCAACAAATCAAAGGAAACATTGGCATTGTGTAAGTATGGATTTGCATCATTATAATTTTCTTTTGCCCAATTCTCCAAATTATGTATATCATATATTCCCAATTTTTCATTACTCTAAGGATGACAACCCCTTCATCTTCGTGTCGCCAACAGAAGCTTAAAAATTCAACCCACCAAAAAGATAGAACAACTAAATTAAAAGAACCCCATTTACGAATACATAGCAAACTGAATACAACAAAAAATGAATAACAAAAAGTAGAGAATTAAGTGGTTAGAATTGGCTATATAAAAACAGAGGCAAGAACAAAAATTACAACAAAAACTACACATAAAAAATCAGCAAGTAACAAATTATAGATTAAAAATAGAATTATGACAACAAATTGTAAAAAATAAATTGAATTAAAAAAATAAAACCCTAAGACTTGAAAATTTTTAAAATAGAATCACAACAACAAATTATGACAAATAAAAAGGATTTAAAAACAGAATTAAGAAAAAATAAAAAACCCTAAGAGAAGGAAAGATGCAGCGATGGAAGCGGAGAGGCTGGACGGTGGCGGAGACTGGACAGCTAACAAACCGCGATAGAGCACGACGGCGCTGATAAGTGAGAATGGATGGAGGCTGACGAACTGCGACGGAGCACACGCTGCTGTTGGATGGCGTGAGGCTTCGACAGACGGCGGCAGAGAGGACTGGGACTGAGAGAGGAGAATGGAGTCTGAGACTGCATGAGTGAGAGAGAAGTTTATGGCGTTCTGGTTTCTGCGGCGTGAGTGATTGAGAGAGAGAGAGAGAGAGAGAGTAGTGTATCTGTAAAGTGTTTTAGGGTTGATTTAGGTTGAGTGGGGTAAGACTAGTAACTTATATAGTTATATGTATTTACCGGTTTGGTTCAGGTTTTTAGTGTTAGAACCAAAAACCGAACCAAACCGAACAAAAAACTGCAAAATTACATTTTTTCGATTTTCGGTTTATTCAGTTTTCGATTTTTTTGGTTCGGTTGATCGGTTTTGTTCGGATTGGATCGGTTTTGAACACCCCTACCTACCAAACATCGACGGGATAGTAGATGTCGCATCCGGCCCCCGATACCTCAGCTTCATGGACGCGTATTTCGGGTACAACCAGATACCCATGCACCGACCTGATAAGGAGAAAACGGCTTTCATCACTCCCGAAGGAACGTACTGCTACACAGTCATGCCCTTCGTCCTGAAAAACACCGGAGCCGCCTACCAAAGGCTCGTCAACAAGGTATTCCAAAACCTATCCGGAACCAAGTTGGAAGTCTACATAGACGACATGCTCGCCAAGATCGAATCCGGCAAGCAACTCATCAACGACCTCGAGCTCATAATGAACACCTTAAGGAGGCACCGAATGGGCCTCAACCTGACAAAATGCGCCTTCGGAATGGAAGCAGGAAAGTTCTTCGGCTTTATGATCACACAGCACGGGGTAGAAGCTAACCCCGAGAAATGCCGAGCCTTCCTCAAAATGGCAAGTCCAAAGAATCTCAACTATATCCAGAAGCTCACCGGCCGGCTCACCGCACTGTCCCGCTTTCTCGGGGCATCAGCGCAGAAAGCAATCCCTTTCTTCAAGCAAATGAAGAAAGGAGCCCCCTTCAAATGGGAAGCAAAATGCGAAGAAGTATTCCAGCATTTCAAAAAGGTCTTAGCAGAACCCCCGGTTCTCGCCAAACCCCAGACGGGAGAGACCCTTTACCTATACCTCTCCATACCAGAAGAAGCACTTGCGGCAGCACTCATCCGCGAAGACGAGAACAGGGCCCAACAACCCATCTACTTCATAAGCAAAGTCTTACAAGACGCGGAAACACGCTACTCGCGCCTAGAGAAGCTCGCCCTCACACTCCTCACGGCCTCCCGACGTCTGCGACAATATTTCCAGGCCCACCCTGTGACGGTTTGAACTGACCAAGCAGTCAAGCAAATACTACAAAAGCCCGACTTAGCAGGGAGGATGCTGGCATGGTCCATGGCCGACTTCATCGCCGAGATGACACCGGGAAACTCCACCTTTGAATCTTGGAAGCTACACGTCGACGGCTCGTCAAACATCACTTCCGGAGGAGCCGGAGTAATACTCGAGAGCCAAAACGGGGTCGTAATTGAACAATCCGTTCGCTACAAGTTCCCGGTCTCGAACAACCAAGAGGAATACAAGGCCCTTCTAGCCGGCCTAACTCTAGCCAAAGAAGTCGGGGCAAAAATCTTGGAAGTATGCAGCGACTCACAGGTAGTCAGCTCCCAAGTCAACGGAGACTACCAAACACGAGACTTCCTGCTCCAACAGTACCTCACCAAGGTAAACAAGCTAAAGAAAGGATTCGACCGCATAACCATACAACACGTCCCCAAGGAACGAAATGCCAGGGTAGATCTCCTCTCAAAACTAGCCAGCACCAAACCAAGATAAGGCAATAGGTCGCTAATTCAGGAAGTCGTCAAGACATCATCTATATCGGCCACGGCCGACGCCCTTCTGACACTATCCAGCCAAGGATCATGGACCTACCCTATCCTGCAATACCTCCTCAATGGAACGCTACCCGAGGACTCCAAAGAGGCCAAGCGAATGAAAAGGGAAGCCGCTAATTACACTGTCATCATAGGACAACTATACAAACGAGGATTCTCACAGCCCCTACTCAAATGCGTCGAGCCCGGGGACACGGAGTACATACTCCGTGAAATCCATGAAGGCTACTACGGCCACCACATCGGAGGCAAAATCCTAGCACAAAAAGTCATCCGGGTCGGATACTTCTGGCCCTCGGTTATCCGGGACTCCATGCAGCTGGTAAAAAGCTGCAGCAAATGCCAAAGGCATGTCGATCTCCACCAAGCCGCCCCACACCAGCTCAATGTCATAACAGCAGAACGACCATTCGGAACAGGGGCATCGACCTCGTTGGCCCCTTTCCCACGGCACTCGGACGGTCGAACAGCTCCGGTATCTCATCGTCGCCATAGACTATTACACCAAATGGATCGAGGCTGAACCCCTGGCCTCCATCACGGTAACCCAATGCCGGAATTTTTTCTGGAGACATATCGTAACCCGATTCGGAATCTCCGAGATCGTAATCTCAGACAACAGAACCCAATTCACCGACAAAAAATTCAGAGAATTCTTGGAAGGGCTGCACATATCCCACCGTTTCAGCTCGGTTGAGCACCCCCAAACAAATGGACAAGTGGAGTCCGCAAACAAAATAATCGTTAAGGGACTCAAGAAACGACTCGACGACGCCAAAGGTCTGTGGGCTGACGAACTCGGATCAGTCTTCTGGTCATACCGAACCACCCCCCAAATAGCCACCGGGGAAACTCCGTTTCGCCTAACATACGGCGTCGAAGCTATTATCCCGGTAGAGATAGAGGACCCAAGCCCCAGAAGAACGATCGGGGGTAACGACGAAGAAGCAGAACAAGACCTCACCGTCGAAGTAAGAAGCATAGCCCATATCAGAGAGCTAGCCTTAAAACAAAGAATCAGCTGTCGGTACAACCACGGCGTGATCCGACGGAAATTCGTACCCGAAGACCTCGTCCTACGACGAAACGACATTGGCGCCCCAACCCCAGGGGAAGGGAAACTCACCCCCAACTGGGAAGGCCTATACAGAGTCAAGGCAGCAATCGGAAAAGGAGCATACAAGCTTGAACGACTTAACGGTGATGAGATCCCGAGGACTTGGAACGCCACCAACCTACGACGATACTACACATAGGCCGACCCCCTAAGTCATCTGTTACTTTATTTCCTTTTGCTTTACTTTTTAAATTTATTTCCTTTTGCTTTACTTTTTAAATTTTGCATAAGTG
>NC_029790.2:135916954-135918237 GCF_000816755.2 Arachis ipaensis | reverse complement strand
CAATAAAATCCCATCAAAATTATCAAATACTTTCATTATATTTTCCCCTAAAAACGAAATAAACATATGGCCACTGCTGAGAGACTGATCACCCCCAAGGCCCGAGAAACGGATATCCACAAAATAATGACCCCACGACGGTCCGTCCATCCCAAACAAATTTAGGAAACAAAATAAAGTCAAAATAAACGGCTCAAAGACAAACATGCAAAGAATGGCCCGAACCGCCAAACCGGCATAAAACCTAAGTTTAAAAGTCACAATCCACGATCATACGGCCACACGGCCAAAACACCAAAACATAAAAACTAACAAGTCCTCAAAATCCAGTACAACAAGTTATAACAAAAAGCTACTCAAGGGCGACGATCTGGCCATCAAGGACAGTCTTGAAAGCTCCCATCACATTTAAGGAAATAAATTAAAATCTTAAAATAAATACCACAAATTCATTATTTATATTCATAGTTTTGGTATTCGTTGGTCTATGCATCTTATACTTGCAAATACATGCAATACAGCTGATCAAGGTTGGGACAACCACACAGGTGGTAAAATCTCGAAATGTATCTCAAAAGACATGGATTTAGATTATCCTAGCCTCTATGAGGGCACGTTTGAAAGGCAATCCGTAAATATCTTCTAAATGTTCATTGAAGCTGGGGAAATGATATAATTTTAGGTGGGTGGTGCATGCTGAATTCACTTGGTCTTTTGTTAATCATATAATTAAAGAACACGGAAGCTTCAACAATGTTTAATTAATTGAATTGAGTCTATTTTCATGAATGTGGAGATGTATATATAAAAAAAACCAGTGTTAGTTTGTCTGTAATAAAGCCAAAACATCTTGTTAAATTGTGGCACTCATTTTTGTAGTATGCCAGTTTATCATCATTGTAAGAAATCATCATCCATTTGTTAATTGAGATATATGATATAGCTCTACTAGTTAGTACTGTTTTTAGATGTTTATGTTTCTATATTCAAGAAGAAAATGAAACTATAACTATTTGATTCAGATAATGGAATATTCTAATTATACTAGGCTGGTTAAATGAATGCTTCATGTCAGCAAATTTTTTGTTTTTTAATTATTATTAAGATTTAGCTGTCATATACTTTAATCACACAAAATTACTATTAATAAAAAATATAAATGTTATATTTTAATAGATGTACAAAATTTGCATTGATGATTAGATTCTTACTATTATTATTGAATATTAAGGGACTGATTGGTTTGGGCATTTTTTTTCATATGAAAATATCATTAATTGAAC
>NC_029790.2:135915541-135916870 GCF_000816755.2 Arachis ipaensis | reverse complement strand
ATGTTTTGATATTTTTTATTTAATTTGAAGAAAAATATGAGTGAAATTGACTAAGGACATAAAGATACCAATATAAAGAATTATGTGTACTCTTATTTAATATAAACCCCGTTTTTTTTTTTCTTGTCGGTACTCCCATTTCAAAGTCAAATTCAAATGTACTCCAATTTTATATACTTTATTTTGTATACATTCAGCTATTTTTTTTATTCCAAACTCTTTTATATTTTTAATATCTTTTAAATTGTTTTGGTATTTTTGTTGAAATTTTTGTACTAGTATATCTTTCAGATTATGAGAATATGATAATTTTTTTGTTAGTATATTATTTATTTTTTCTGTTGATATATGTTTTGGTGTTTTTTATTTAATTAGAAGAAAAATATGATTGGTATTGCCTAAGGACATAAAAATACCAATATGAAGAATTATATGTACTCTTATGTACTCTTATTTAATATAATCTCTTTTTTCAATCTGTACTCCCATCTCAAAGTCAAATCCAAACATATTTTTATTGGGCCACACTATAGTAAATTGATACAGATTTACGTCAGCGCAGTGACTTGCTTGATTTACCCTTAACTAATATTTTATGGCTTGGTTGATGATCGTCTATTTTTGTCTGCCGATGAATTGGAGCTCCATTTTGAAATCTCCGATGATGATGATGATGATGATGATGATGATGATGATGCCGCGGCGGATGTGTTGGTTCGTGTTGAAGAAAGTGTATGATGATGATGATGATGCCGAAGAGTGTGGATTCCTCTTGAAAAAAGTGTTTGGTCACATTATTATGGCTTTTTTTTTTGGGACTTGAACATTTTATGGCTTAAAAGAATGTAGTGTGTTGGCTCTGTTATTACAAGCTCAGTTTTATACATAATTGGACTGAGTTTTTGGCTTGTGAATTTTGTTAAGTGAAATTCATTAAAAAAAATTCATAGCCTAGACTCTGCAGGAACATTTTTTTTGTTGTTTTGTGTATATTGCAGAGTTTTGATTCACCACCTTTTTATCAAGAAATTGTAGTATAATATGTAAATAAAATTTTGTATTTACAGTATTATTGTGCTATTTATATTATTTATTTATGTAGTAATAGTAATGTTTAACTTTATAGAATAAATTGTTAAGAGAATAAAATACGTACTCCACGTACTCTTGATAAACACTAATTTATTACATATGTGGGATAATTTTTAGGTACCGTCTTCTTTTTTAAATTAAACTGTTTTAATTATTGATTTATATTTATTAGTTTTTTAGTTCAACCAATTTTCGTGATTCAATCAAAATAACTGTTTAATCACAAAAAAAAATCAA
>NC_029790.2:135902809-135915460 GCF_000816755.2 Arachis ipaensis | reverse complement strand
TTCTTATATATGTAATAATTTATTAACTAACCACAAATCTTTAAATAAAAATTTAATCCATAATAAATTAGCCATGTACTTGCCGAATAAGAAAATATTGAAAAAAAAACCTACTCTTCTCTTTTATGGGAGCAGAAAGAATGAATTGTCAATTAAATTAAATCAATGAATTCCTTAGTAACAAATTAGCATGTAGATTAGGAATATTATATAATAATGAGAAAGCTACTGCCCCCATTTTTTGATCTCCAAAAAGCTTTGATTTTTGAAAAGGTAAAATTATGTAATGACATTGCAACATTGCGTATGGATGCACATTACTAAAATGTGCAAATTGACTAATCACTAGCAAAGAGACAACTAGCCCATTATGTCATTTTCGTCATTTGGTTTCTCCAACAACCAATTATTATGAAAACCTTATAATATGGAATATTGTTAATAAGAGTAAAATACATTATAGTTATTATTAGCTTAAGCATTATTAATTAACTAATACAAACACAACATGATCCCTTTGCAAGCTAGATCATCAAGCATTATCTATATATTATTGAAAAAGTATTGAGAACCAATAATAATTGTGTATAATGTGTATAATAAATTAAGAAAATAAAATAAAATTAAAATAAAAAATTAAATTATTATATTTATAACATGACACATGCTCCCTTTATATAATGAAAGAAATGAAAGAATTAGAAGCGTGGTTTATGTGCTTTTGTACATATATACATACATATAATTGTTACACATGCCACTTTTAACTATTAATCAATGACACCTAATGAAGCATTAGCCACCACAAATTATCCATTCATTCCTATCAGCCTTATCACTTTCATTTCTTTGCTTTCACCGCCGGATTGAACTTGGAAAAAAGAAGAAAGAAAGGCCGAGAGAGAGAGTGTGAGCTTCCATGGAAACCATGAGTTTCCAGTTCCAATTTCTTAAGATTCTTAATTCCAATAAAAAATCTAATCCGATAAAAGTGTTTGTATCTTTTTTCTTTACGTGTTGGCGTTATCTTTGTTCGGTGGAAGTTGAGGGTGACGTAGTTCTCCTTCCCTTTGAGTTCTGCCAATTGGAGTTTTAGGAGACACAGATGATTTCTGACATTTTCTTCTTCAATAGCTTGATCAGAAAATTTTTCCAGAATTTCCGTTATTTTGATTTCGTACGGAGGTAAGGGATTTTATTTTAAAATTAATCGTTTTAATTTATGAATGCCATTAAAGTTTAGTGAATAAGTGCAAATAATTTATAAATGTATCGTGACTAATTTTGTTGTTGTGAGTGGTTAATTGATGAAATTGAATTGCGACTGGTTGAATTGAGGCTGTGATTGATGTTGGTTTTCTGATTTTGATGGAATTATTTAAAATTTTGATTTATGAGATTATGCTGAATTGGTTGGTTGTGGCTGAAAATTCTAATTATTGAGTTGGAAAGTTGGTTTGATTGAATATTATGTAAACTGGTTTTCTTTTCTTGATTTAGGGTTACTTTGATATTGAAAATAAATCCGCATTTGAAATGATTTGAGATAGTGGGAATGAGTTTTATTGATTTATAAAAAATGATTCTTTTAGTCTTTTGAAAGAGGTTTAAATCTAAAATGGTGTAGAAGTTGATTTAGAAAAATCATGGTTAAGTAAGAACTGGTTTTTGTATGAAAGAAGACTTCTTGTAAATAAAGTAGTTTTGGAGGCTTGGAAAAGGTTATAAAGAGTGATGTTGGTTTTAAATAAAAATGACTTGAATCCGGTTTATTAAGTAAAGGGACCTCTGCCATAAAAGAGCAGAGAACAGTGACCGAAAAGATATTGAGTGTTGTTGGGCCTTAGTGCCAAGTGTCTAGTGAGGACGGTGATACGTAACGCTCACTTGACACAATAGAGATGGCTCAATGAGGACGGCGATACGTAACACTCACTGGAGGCCATGGGCTTTATGTGTGAATGATTGTACGGGGATGCCCGTGTGTATGGAATGACTTCCAGGAGAAAGTGACACATGCTTCAGTTGGAGAATTAGCGCCTGCAAGTACTTACAGAGGTCATGTTCGGCATACTTCAGCTGGAGAATCAGCGCCTGCAAGAAGTAGAAACTTGCAGAGGTTATGCCGCTGGAATGCCTTATCTGACTTGCGAGTCGGATTGCGTCGGGTGCGGGTCGAAACCGACAAATGAGCTCATTACCTGCGATAGGACTAAACATGCATCATCATTGTTTGCACATTTGCATTTGATTGTGTTTGCTTATCTTGTCTCTCTGTGATTGTGCTGTTTGTCTTATTGCTATTTGCTTGTGTGTTGATCTATTTCCTGTGCTATTAGTTTGTGTATTGAGGGGACTGATAACTGAGGTTGTGATTGAGATTTGTCTTAAGTTCAGAAATTTAAAGAAGGTAATTAATTATATAAAATAATAGTAAAAAGTATTTTCAAAATGTTTGATAAAAATATAGTTTTATTGAGTAAAGTTAATTATTTGCATATTATTTCATTACGCTTATGGCATTCCCATTTCCTACTGAGAACGCGTGGTTTGTTCTCACCCTAAAATCTTTCACCCTTTCAGTGTCACAGGTTTGAAGACTCAGTTTGAAGCTGCGAGCGATTATTAGTCTTATTTGAGTTAAGTTTATGTGTTGAGTCGCTTTCCTAGAATTCCCTCGCGCGCCTTTATTAGTTAAGATTTTATTTTATACAGAGGGATAGGAGTTGTATAGGAGTTGTATCTGAGTTTTATTTGAATTTTTTTGTATGATATTTATTATTCTTACTAACTATGTGACTAGTATTGCTTGGAGATCTTTAATATATAATTTTAATTAATAGAAACAAAACTTTTCGGCTTTTTCTTAAAAATTGAAACGCAAAATCAAACTAAAGGCTCAGTATTAAATATTAAATACAGAAAATAGGTCAGTAACGCCTCACTTTTGGTACGATCATGACGTGTTGAAAGTTAGGGTGTTACATTACACGTCCAAAACTCACCGTCATCTTCTCCGGTTCTCACCTCAATTTCTCGCCGGCGAGGCCGCCGCATCCTCCCACCGACACCATCCTCACCTCCGTCAGTCAGCCCGATGCGCCTCGCCCTCCGACGCTCAGCCTAACGTTGTCGCTGTTTTCGTGTCTCTCTTTCGAATCGGCTTCGCTTTCTCCCATTCCTTCAAACATCTTCTCACCAATGATACCACCATGCTCTTATTCTTCTTCGGATCCAAGCATGGTTAGCTTCTTTCATGATTTGAGCCCTATGCTTCACAGCAGTGCCGCTTTTGTAATGACTAGTCCTTCAAAATTATGTTTCACCACAATAATATTTTCTTCTGTTTATTCATCTTCTTCTTCTATTTTAATGGCCAATTTAGGATGATCATTTTAGTAGGTATGCGAATGGTTATTTTATTTTCATGTAGATGATTATTTTGATTGGATTGAGTTTAGTTATATATAATTAAAATATGTTAGATGTTCAATTCATTAGCTATGCGGATAATTATTTTTATCCTTAAGTAGATGGTTATTTTTATTAAGGGTGAGTGGCGTGTGGCAAGCCAAGTAGCGACGGTGAAATGGGATGATTATTGATGAAGGTGGGGTGGCCGTCGGTTGAAAAAGAAGAGAGTATTGGAGGATTTTAGATGGTTATTTTTTTGAAATAACTAACTGGATATTTTAAAAATTTAAAATTTGAAATTGGAGAATTTGAAATTTTAAATTTAATGTGAAATAACTGAATAAGAGTTTTTAAATTTATTATTTCGTGGATAATTTTTATTTTTAATTCATATTGGGCTAAATAAGCAACCCATTGTACACATTGTACAATACCCCATTGGCTCCCTAGCGGGACTCTATATTATTTTATGGGTTAAGTACTTTTTTCGTCCCTAAGATTTGGGATGAAAATCAAATTCGTCCCCAACCTTTTTTTATTATTAAAATCATTCTCAGCATTACTAAACGTTCGTCTTTTTTTACCTCAATTTTACCCTCTTTTGGATAAATCTTCACTTTCTTCCCTTTCCATCCCTTTTCACCCACCACTCTCTCTTGGGACTCTTCCTCCCCCATCCCTTTCCAAAATTCTTCTTCTCTCCCTTTTCGCCACCTTACCACCTCCGCCTTCTGCCTCCTTCTTTAACTTTCCTCTCTTTCTCCATCACCAACTTCAACCCTTCCTCCATTAGTGTTAGCCTCGCCTTCCTCATCTCGCCTTCCTCCTTAGGCCTCAACGACAACCATGTTAGCATTGACCTCAACGGCATCGTTTCAACTGAAACTACCGATTTGGGTCTTCTACTCCAGTGTCAAGTCCAAAGATCTCATTTTGAAGTTGAATCTCGAGTTGAGTCTCCTACTCCACCATCTTTGTCGCCCTCAATAGACCAACTCAGCCACACTCTTCACCGCCTCGAATTTTCTGTTCCTATTTTCTTTTCTTATTGTCTATTCTTGTTCGATGTTCTCATTTTGTTCTTCCAATTTTTCATTTTTATTTTTGAAGAACATATATATCAGTGTTTTTATTATTTTTTGTTCTGAGATCTTTAAATTAGAATAAAATTTTGAGCCTGTGGCTGCACACGCCTCTCTTCTCTGCTTCCAATTGATGGTCTACATTACCCCTAATAACATGTGTATGTCTGAATTACAATTTAAATGGTAATTTTTTAAACATTATACTGTGTTATAGCATTGTTGGTAATTTAATAGAGATGGAATAAAAAATATAACTTCTGAGTTGTTGTCATTGAATTGTTACTGCCAAATTTTTTCCTCTATTTTCACTTTAAAATTGAGTTGTTGTTGCTATTGTTGGTGTTGTTTGGATGAAAGGATGATGTTGCGATGGGTTTAGATTGATGGATGGATGAAGAATGGTGTGGTGATGATAGTCGTGATGACTGATGATGCAGGGGGTATTAGGGGTGAGAATGGAGAAGATTTTTTTATTTTTGTTTTAGAGTAAAATTGTCTGAAAAATATTATTTATGGATAAAAGGACGATTTTATAATGTTTTGTAATGTTGAGGATGGTTTTAATAAGAAAAAAAATCAGAAACAATTTTGATTTTGATCTCAAATTTTAGGGATAAAAAAAATACTTAACCCTTATTTTATTCAAGGTCACACATGACCCTAGCAATAATTAATGCATGATAAACAACATTATCTTAATTTATTTTTCTAAAAAAAAGAACTATAATTAAGCATTTGATCGCACTAAAATTTTTTTTTTCTGAAAATTAATAATTTGAAACTATCTTAAAAGATAGTGAATGATGAACTTATTTTTTAAATCTTGAGAAATAATTATTGCTTATTTTCTTTCTATTTCATCTCTAGCCAAAGGAATATTAAGATTAAAACTTATTCTTTGGCTCACTTAAAATATTTAAATTTAGTTATGAAAAAGTCTAGGGACCAGCAATTTTGTTAAAATTTGACCAGCATGTAACTGGCAAAGAAAAGTGAACCATTGGATGAAATCTCACACCAATCTCACACCATATATATATATATATATATATATATATATATATATTTGATGAGTTAGTTGCATTATTTTCCATGTACTTGTGATAGAAGGTTTTGTTTGACGCATACACATATCCTTAAAGCTATCATCACCAGCTTCTTATTATTGTTGTTGAAGCTATGTCTTGCAAGGAATTATTTGGTGGGAGTTACCTCTTACTGAACCGTCAAGAGGCAACTCTTCTTGATCTGCTTCGACTCCTTTTTTCTTCTAAACTCAAAAACCGGAGTTTCATCGAATGTCCGGTGGACATGAAGGCAGAGGAATTCCGGCAAAGATGGCTCCTCTTCACCTCCATTGTCGCGCAAAAGCTTCTATTCACTTCAGGGAACACCATGAAAATTAATCGTGGGAGATAACTTGGAGTTGTGACTTGATGGTAATAAGTGACTAAGAAAATAGGGGTTGAATTTTAGTCTTTTTTTTGTTTAATATTAATTTCTGATTTTTCAATGGAATTTCAGGAGATTTTTTTGTTTTTGTCTCATGTTAAGTTGAGAGACACTTTTGTTTTGTCTCGTGTCGAGTTGAAAGATACTTTTGTTTTTGTCTCCTGATAAACAGAAACAGAGAAAGGTGTAGAAGAAGAAGTAACACCATATACATCTTAGTTCAGCTGCTAGGTGCAATGTAGCCTATATTCAGTCTCCATCACAACAATGATGAAATTTCACTATGTTTTCACATTACAAATACCAATTTCTCCCTAGAAACTACCCATTCTTATCTGGGATAAATTCAGATTCTAACCCCAATCTGAACTTGCCTAGACCTCAATCTAACTTTCAACAGCAAAGTACTAACCCAACTTGTAAGGGAATCCACACAGAATCACGAAACACAACAAAAAGATGTACAAAGAAACTCTGAAACATCTATGACTTTTTCTCTAATTTTGATCACTGTCTTTTTTCTCTCACTGATTTTTTCTTACAAACCTCACCATATTTACCTTTTTCACCATGAGACTCAGACAGATAAAACTAAAAAAAAAAAGAAAACAAAATGAGCACCATTAAAGGAGAAGAACTCAAGAAGCTCGAATAGCTATGAGAACTCTGTGCTTTACACTTTTTCTCCTTGATCTCAACCCTTGGCCGTTCACCCTTAATATAGAAGGGGAAGCTTTCAAGGTTGAAACCGGTTCAACCAACCTAGCAACTTCTTCTCCAACCTTAGAGTAGCAGCGGTTCGAACAGGGAGGAGAGAGAGAGAGGGAACCGGAACCTACTTGCATGTACCTCTTTCATCCTTTTTCATACATCTTCTTCAATTTTGGCCATTGATCTTGACTTTGGCTCCAAGATTTAATTTTGACCATTGATAAACTTCTGACTCAGGACAGCTTCAAGCTTCCCATTTTTGCTTCTTCCCTACCTGAGACTCAGAGGCTATCTTTTTCTTGGTAGAACAAAAAACGGAAATAAGTTTTTACCAAGGTAGATCTGCTTCCTGACCGAGGCCAATCCTTTTTTTTTCTTGGCAACAAAATCTTGAAACTTTTCTTCAAATCTTTCTTTCTATAGAAAATAGTTTTCTTAGCCTTTTTTCATAGCCTTTTCTCTGATGCTTCATTTTTCTTCTATCTTCCTTTTTGATGATAGACGTGACCGAAGGAGAGAGGAGAGAGAGAAAAGAAAAGCCTTTGATAGAAGCTTTCAATACAAATTAAATTGAATTGAATTGGGAGTTACGATTACTAATAGAGAAATTAATTGAATTGAAATTTGAGTTCCAATAACCAAGGGGAGTAGGTAACCGTAGAGTGATTGATTCATTTCCTTCTTTCTTCTTCTATTTTGGATCAAGAAAGATGTTGGATCAAGAGATGTGTTGACTTGGGCTTTGCATTAATTTTTTGGGCCAATTAGTTTTACTATCTTTTTTAAAATTCAGCCACTTGATATGAAATGATTTTTTCATAAGGCTTAATTTATTCAAAAGTTAGATTGGGCTTGATTAGCTTTAGCCCAATAGAAAACTAATTTTCTTTCATGCACACTAAACCAAATTCATCAAACAAATAATTGGAAGCAATTAAATAAACACTTAATAATAATTTTAATAATTTTTTAATTTATATTTTAATAATATTTGATCATCATTTCAATTTTCCAAACTCAACATGGCTCAATATACTTTCAAGCAATGGAGGATTTTTAGGGTTCTTCAAAAACAAACTAAAAGGTTCGTTCACTATTATTTCTTCATAATCATTTTTGTTGTTCGTAATGCTAAAGAAACAAAAACAAAAATTATTAAAATTTGTTTCATTTAATATTTAATAATATTAGAAAAACAAAAATTAATAAATATTGAATAAAAATTTTTTGATTATTTTTTATTAATTTTTTTTGTTACTAAATATTTATATGTTTGTCATTTTTGTATTTATATTATGAATATAATTAATTAACATCATAGATTTAAAGATTTAACTTTAAAAAGTTACAATAACAATTATGCTCACCAAAAAATTAAAGAACTAAAATTATAGAAATCATAGATGATATTGATTTATTCAAATTTTTTAGTAATTTGACGGATATACTTTTAAATTTTGAATCATCAAACAAAAAATAAAAATATAACAAAAGTCAGGACCCTTTTTTTGTTATTTTAATTTTTAAATTGTTAAATTAGTGTAGATATTATCAAAAAATTGATTCAAGAATTTAAATATTTTGAATTTTAATGGAGCAGAAAATTAGTTTATCGACTTCAATAAACGTCAATTGTTATTGTGTGAATGAAAAATACGGAGGATGAGTACTTACAGTAAAAAGGCACTCTAATAAGTATTTAAAAAGTATATAATAATTTTATTAATATAAAATATTAGACATGAAATAAAACTTGTAAAATTTATTATCTAATTTTTTTGAGATATAGAAATAGGTGTCTTTTATAGACATAGAATTGAAAAATAGAATTGATGTTATGGCTGTTGATTATTAAGTGAGAATAATGATTATTAAGATTGTCCGTTACAAAATTAAAATAAAGGCAAATAAAATCGAATTATGACTCATGATGCACAATAAAAAATAAACTATAAGATAACGGGTCAAAAATTAAAAAGGTGAACTAACTCAATAATTCTGATCTGGTTGCTGGTAGATTTTGCTATAAGATAAACTATAAGACAAATCAAACTTGCGTCAACATAGATGCATTTAGATTTAGTAACCCTAACAATAAATTAGTTACATTGGTGTATGTGTGTAGATGCACTATTATAGGGTTATAGCTATCATCATCCAAGTGTTATGTGACCTTTTCTTAGAACATGAAGAAATCAAATCACATAGCATCAATTTTCTAAATCTTTTACAATTATGCTACATACACAACAATAATTAATTATTAAATTAGTTATTCATATAAAATATAAGTTAAAATATAAATATATATTAACAATAAATTAAATAATATATATATATTTATATATAAATACATAATAGATTAATTTAANCAGAAAGAGAAATATTAATAATATTATTATTACTATTTGTTTATTTGTTTGTGTTACAAGGTAGGCTTAGCTCCACTAACTGTGCAAACCTTTTAAGTTTTAACTCTCACATTTTATTTTATTTTCATTTTGCTTTATTTTCTTAATTACTAAATTTAGCTTCATACTTTTTCCTCCCTGAAGCTAATTTTGATTTTTTTTTTTACATTGTGTGATGTATTTTCCTCCTCAGAAACTTTTCAGTGATCTTTAATATCTCTTCAACTCTCAATCATCACTTTGGTTTCTGCTTTAATCAAGGTATGTTTCTCTCTCTCTCTCTCTCCCCCCTTTGCATTTTTTTTTTTTAATTTTATTTTTATCTTTTTTTCCTTTTCTATTTTTCTATTTTCCTACATTTTTTCAACACCCCAAATTATTGTAGCTTAATCTGGTTTATGTTCTTGGTTGTTTGCCAATTCTTCCTTGGAGATTGAATTGGTCTCCCTGTCTGCTGTATACCCTCTTTGCATGTCGATCAAGATAATGTGGCAAAATTTTAGTATTGACTTTTAATTAAGTCCTTGTATATTCATCTTTAATTTGTTATGATCATCACTTCTTTTTCTTTTCCATCTTGCAAAACCTTTGGATTATAGCAGTTATCTATATCAATTGTAGCTGGGATTGGAACATATCTTTGCCTAACTGCATGGCATTAAGATTATAGGATTAAGAAATATTTGTTATTGCCTTTGCCAACCTTCATTATAACTATATATATCACCAGAATTTTTCAACAAATCAGTTGAGAATTCGCGGGGTTTTCGATTGCCAATTCGATTGCCCGGCAACCACAATGATCTTCAAATGTTAAAGGCTGAGATATTTGCCTCCACAAGGTTAGCTGCTACAGAATGCAGATGGTGTAATATATAGGTCTCAATTTTGTTCTGTTTTTTATGTTGGTAATTCTATTTAGGAAGATTAGAATTCTAAATAATGTGAGTCTCTTTGTGCAAAGAACAATGTGAAGGCTTAACAAATATCATGATTTTAGTGCTTCAGGGCAATTTGCATAACCCTTGATCTAATTTAACTTTCCAATAGATATGATGAATTCTAAAAGAAAAATGATATGGTTTGATTGATCTAAAAGTATTGTCTTTAGAGAAGTTTTTCAATCAGGTCCCTATTTTGGGCAATAAGAAATCATTTTTGTTCTTAATTTTGTTTTTCATTGATTGAGTTTCTTTGCATCTTGTGTTTCAGGTAGCTTTTGCAGTTCCAAGAGTTGATAAGAATGGAGGGTGTTGAGGAGAATCTACCCTCATCAGAATCCTCTTCAGAAAGTGCTAATGAGCAAAAGCAGCAAAATGTAGAAACCCCTGGTGAAACTTCACATGTAAATGAATCCACTGTTAGTGATAGTAGAGAAGAATCCGAGACTCGTTTGCCGGTGACAACAGCCGAGGAATTAACCGAATCAGCAATGCTGCCTAATGCTTCTTCTGGTAGTCCAATTATTGTTGAAGAAATTGAAAATCCTCCCACAGATGACTCGGCATCATCGCCGCTGGATGATACTAAGCTTCACACAGCAGGATCAAATGATGATCAAATCATAGAACAAGATAATTCAGGTTCTACAGAGAATGCAGATTCTGAAGAGATCCTTGAGCAGCAGAAGAATGTTGAGACTGATGATTCAAATGATGTCCAAATCACAGAACAAGATGATTTAGCTTCTACAGCGAATGCAGATTCTGAAGAGATCCTTGAGAAGCAGGAGATTGTTAATAATGATGATCAAATCATAGAACAAGAAAATTCAGCTTCTATGGAGAATGCAGATTCTGAAGAGATCCTTGAGAAGCAGGAGGATGTTAATAATGATGATCAAATCATAGAACAAGATAGTTCTGCTTCTACAGCAAATGCAGATTCTGAAGAGATCCTTGAGAAGCAGGAGAATTTTCATAATGGTGATTCAAATGATCATCAAACGTTAGAACAAGATAATTCAGCTTCTACGGCAAATGCAGATTCTGAGGAGATCCTTGAGAGGCAAAAGAATGTTAATGATGAAGACTCAAAAGATAATCAAATCATAGAACAAGATAATTCAGCCTCTGCAGAAAATGCAGATTCTGAAGAGATCCTTGAGAAGCAGGAGAATGTTACTAATGATGATCCAAATGATGATCAAATCATAGAACAAGATAATTCAGCTTCTACGGCGATTGCAGATTCTGAAGAGATTCTTGAGAAGCAGGAGAATGTTAATGATGAAGATTCAAAAGATGATCAAATCATAGAACAAAATTCAGCTTCTACAGAAAACACAGGTTCTGAAGAGATCCTTGAGCAGCAGAAGAATGTTAATGATGAAGATTCAAAAGACGATCAAATCATAGAACAAAATTCAGCTTCTACAGAAAATACAGGTTCTGAAGAGATCCTTGAGCAGCAGAATAATGTTAATGATGAAGATTCAAAAGATGATCAAATCATAGAACAAAATTCAGCTTCTACAGAAAATACAGGTTCTGAAGAAATCCTTGAGCCGCAGAAGAATGTTAATGATGAAGACTCAAAAGATGATCAAATTATAGAGCAAGATAATTCAGCTTCTACAGAAAATCCAGGCTCTAAAGAGATCCTTGAGCAGCAGAAGAATGTTAATACCGATAATTCGAATGATGGCCAAATCATAGAACAAGAGAATTCAGCTTCTACAGAAAAAGCAAATTCTGAAGAGATCCTTGAGAATCAGAAGAATATTAACAATGATGAATCTAGTGTCACTACCATCGATGATCAAATGGAGATTCCAGCTTCTAATCCTGAAACAAAAGAGTTCCATGATGACAGTACCAAAGAAGTTATGTTATCATTGCCGCAAATCATAGTTACTGATTTTAGCAAGGAAAATTCAACACTGACGAGTTCAAATTCTTGTAATGCTATGGATACCATGAATGCTGATTCTGAACCGGAAGATTTCTATGATAGTAATCAAGGTGGTTCTGCCGTTAAAATTTCTTCCAGTATGGATGCAAATGACTTGATTAAACGGTCTACATCGGCACCGGAAATAAAATTGTTGCAGATGCTAAAGGAGAATAGAAGACGAAAGATGAACTCAACGGCTCGAAAAAAGGCTGATGTTGCTCATATACCAACCGGCTCGCCTTCAAGTTCCAAGAAAAATGCTGAGAATAGAGGCTTCATCGACACGGCAGCTCCCTTCGAATCTGTAAAGGAAGCTGTTTCCAAGTTCGGAGGAATTGTAGATTGGAAGGCTCATAAGAAACAGACCGTGGAGGTATAAAATTTAAAAATTAATTACAACACAAATCACAAATGTTAGGTGGAAACTCAGGTGCAGTCAACTTCACGTGAAGTTGATAGCTGAGAGTCGTAAGATGAAAATTTAGTCAAATCAGTCAAACCATCTGAGTTTTCACCCAAATGTTATGATATATTCGGTGAATGTTAATTTTGGCACATTGTATGATGCAGAGACGAAAGGACGTAGAACAAGAACTCGAGAAAGTGCAGCAGGAGATCCCAATATACAAAAAGAAATCAGAAGCTGCAGAGAAAGCGAAACAAGAAGTACTTCAGGAGCTGGA
>NC_029790.2:135893090-135902628 GCF_000816755.2 Arachis ipaensis | reverse complement strand
GATTCGGAACTCGCGAAACTCAGAGTGGAAGAGATGGAGCAAGGTATCGCCGAGGACTCTAGCGTGGCGGCCAAGGCACAGCTTGAGGTCGCAAAGGCCAGGTACACTGCGGCAGTTACAGAGCTAACATCTGTGAAAGAGGAGCTGGACGCGTTGCGTAAGGAATACGCTTCCTTAGTTGTTGAAAAAGAGGAAGCTATTCAGAAATCGGAAGAAGCAATTACTTCGTCCAAACAGGTTGAGAAGACTGTGGAAGAATTAACGATTGAGTTGCTTGCTATAAAGGAGTCGATGGAAGCAGCACATGCAGCGCACATGGAAGCCGAAGAACATCGGATGGAATCGGTTATGGCTAGGGATCAGGACTCTCTCAATTGGGAAAAAGATCTTAAACACTCCGAGGAAGAACTTCAAAGAATAAACCAGAAAATCTTAGCTGCTAAAGATCTGAAGTCTAAATTGGACACAGCCTCGACTTTGCTGACGGATCTGAAAGATGAAATGAATGCTTATACAGAAGCACAGTCGAGGCAAGACGGAAGTGCCGAACGTGAAGAACTGTGGCCTTTGAGGACGAAGATACACAATGAAATAAAAGAAGCCGTTGAATCTGCGAAGAAGGAACTTGCGGAAGTGAAAAGTAACATAGAAAAAGCAACTGCTGAGGTTAGTAACTTAAAGGAAGCCGCAGCGGCGTTGAAAACAGAACTTGAGGAAGAGAAATTGAACCTTGCATCGATTCGGCAGAAAGAGGAAATGGCCTCAATCACTGCGAAATCTCTAGAAGCTGAAGTAGAGAAAAGCAGAACAGAAAAGCTTCTGCTTCAGATGAAAGAAAGGGAAGCTAGAATCCCGCAGAAAGTACGAGAAGCTGCTGAAGAGGCTAAAGAAGCCAACTCACTCAGTCAAGCAGCTCGCGAAGAGCTGCAGCGAGCGAAGGAGGAGGCCGAGCAAGCGAAGGCGGCAGCGAGCGCAATGCAGAGCAGATTACTTGAAGTTCTAAAGGAGATTGAGGCTGCCAAGACTTCGGAGAGATGCGCAATGGCGGCAATCAATGCATTGAAGGAGAGTGAATTAGCTCAAAGCAGCCAAGAAGCAGATTCGTCGGCGGAGGTAGTGACACTTTCTTTGGAGGAGTATTACTTGCTGAGCAAGCATGCACATGAGGCTGAAGAGGGAGCCAAGGCAGTGATGGCGACGGCGAATGCTGAAATTGAGGCAGCTAAGGAATCTGAAATGACAAGTTTGGAAAAGTTGAATGAAGTGAATACAGAGATTGCTGCTAGAAGAGAAACTTTAAGGGATGCAATGTGTAAAGCTGAGAAGGCTAAAGAAGGAAAGTTAGGCATGGAATACGAGTTGCGAAGATGGAGGTCGGAGCGCGACAGAGGGGAACACCAGAAAAGCATGTCCGGGGACAGTTTTGATTCAGGTTCAAGGGGTTATGACAGTGCAATTGGATCACCAGATTTAAGAAATGGAAAGAAGAAGAAGAAGTCATTTTTTCCAAGGTTTTTGATGTTCTTTGCAAGAAGAAAATCATATTCGTCACATCACTGTAGTCCCTATTGAAAACATCATTTTTATTGATATTGCATCATGATTCATGATAAATAAATTCTTAACCATCTCATGATCTTTCTTTTCTTCATTCCCTTTTGAAAAATTATAACCATATACTTCTCAACATGTTTGTTATTGCTTTGATTGGATTGCATTCTACACACCTATTCACCCTGAGCATTTGTTTTATGTGCCTTTGTCTAGAGGTTAAAGTTAAATTCGTTTAGAGGTTAAATGTGATTTTTTTTTAGAAGTTTACATTAGAGTACATAAATTTCAGAACAAATATTCAAATTAATCTTCAAATTTTGGCAGAGTAGTGATCATATTAGTCCTGAAACTTTAAAAGATTATCATTATTTTTCCGTGATATAGATTAATTCTTCAGATGTCTCACGGCTTAATATTTTGGAGATTCAGATGGTAATTTTTAAAAAAATATAGAAACTAATTAGATATATATTTTAAATTTAGATATCCATTCATCTGTATTTTGTGAACATCAACAATGGACATGTATGTCATTATTCTAGTCATCAATTTATTTTTACAAGAAATGTAATAAAAATACATATGCATATATATCTGTATAAAGTGCATTTCACTTTAATTCCCACACAGCATAGTCTTGTCCGTTGGCAACAACTTGAGCATTTGATGGAAGAAGGTTTCCAAGATTCCCATTTGGTCCAATCTTGACAATGATTTTGTTGGCAATGTTGGCCATGTAAAGATCAGCTTGAGCTGCTAGAATGTTTATTGAGCTTGTTGCTGTGATTCCATTCCTTTTTCTTATGTCTGATAAACTCTTTATGTTATCCTTTATACCACTCTGACGTTCAAAATAGTCATGGTAGAACTGCATGTACAATATACAAAACATAGTTTACTATATAATCATACAAAAATAAAAGAATAAAATAATGTCACAGCACTTTCAGGCCAATATGCCCCATTTGAAATTTCTTAAGGACCAACTTAATATTCACTCATGAATTAATGTAAAAGAAAAAACAATCCCAAGATCGGAAAGAATGCAAATGGTGGTTTACTTACAATTGAAGGGTGACCAGGATGAGTGAGAATGTAAACATAACCCAACATAATCTTATCCTCAGGAAAAGGATATGTCTTCTGAGAGCCAGTGTCATGATTATCCACCAATGTCACAGCACTTTCAGGCTTTGTTCCAATCATACCTGGTGGTTTTCCATTACCATCCTTCAACCTCCATAACTCACCTTCAACAGCAGCACCAAGAATCATCTTTGTTGTGAAGTCAAATGTAAGTACACCACTTCCAACCTCATTCACCCAATTTACCAATTTGCCCCTGTGTGCATCTTGGTTTGCAAGGGGCTTGTTGTCATTTCCCAAGGTCACTTTTTCAAATAATTCTCCAACTGAAAATTCTGGTTTTGTGTTGTCTATATAGAGTTTGGTGAATTTTGGTGCATATCCTAAAACCATGTCAAATCTCCAACCTGAGAATCCTACTTCTGTTTTGAGCCAGTTCATCCAATCTGAGAGTTCTTGTTGTACTCTTGTACTTGTGTGATCTATGTCTGGGACCTGACCCCACCCAATCCCTGTGTCAGGGTTACCTGCACCAACCGAGTAATGTTATTTAAATTTGAACGAGGAATGTTAGGGGCAGTAACTTTTGTGATTTGTAGCCATCAAATAGTCATTAATAATAGTTTTAATGGTGTGAGATTGGTATGAAATTTTATCCAATGGATCACTTTTTTTTACTGGTTACATGCTGGCCAAAATTTAAGAAAGTTGCTGGCTTTAGACTTTTCCAATTTGAATATATAATTGTGAGTAACCAAAAAATGTGTGAAATCAATATAACTTAAATTTCAACTATACTTATATAATCACTATAATAATAGACATTATAAAATTTACCATATTATATTGTGTGTTAACATGTGATCAATTTATGTTAAATGAGATGTAAACTTCTATTTATTCACTATTCAATAATAAATGTACGTTATATTTTATGAAATATAATGGCAATATTACATAAATAATTATATTTCTTATTCTTAGAAAATTATACCTTTACCGTGAAATTCAGGATCATCTCTGCAAATTTCGGCCACACCCCAGTCTAGACGACTATCTGGGGTGCCGCCTTCGAATATGCTATTTCCATTGCTGTCGAATCTCTCCGGCATACGGTGGTTGATGACGATGTCGGATACGGCCTTTACTCCATTCTGTTTAAATGCGGCAACTAGTGATTTCAACTCTTCCTTGTTCCCATATTTGGATGTGTCAAGATCATATAGCCTCTTCGGCAAGTAACCTGCAAATTCAAATTGTGTGTTCTATTTTCGTTATATATATAAATTCAAATCAAGCATATCATGTATATTATACAAATTTCTCGATATATATCATATTATTTTATAGTTTCAGAATTTATTGAAAACAATTTAATATTGTTTTGATAATATAAAAGAAACAAAAAATTCCCAATTAAACTTTGACGTTTTTTCCTTTTTAATAACCATTACTCTCAACTGTACCTAAAAAAAGTTATATATGTGCACACTAAGGTAAAAACTCAGTTACAGTACACTTCACGTGAAGTTGATAGCTGAGAGTCGTTAGATGAAAATTTAGTTAATTCAGTTAAATTATCTAACGACTCTCACTTATCAACTTCACGTGAAGTCGACTGCACTTGAGTCATTAAACATATTTACCATGTAGTTGTGAATATTAGTAAATTTTGTATTCTAACATATATTCTATATGAATAATTAATTTAATGGCTAATTTTTTGTGTATATAAATAAAATAACCTATATAACTAGCTAAAAAAAATATATTATATCAAAATAATTAACAACTTAATAATTATTATATTGTGAAAGAGATAATAATGAATTGGAATTAAACTGAGGTTATCGACAAGTTGATGAATGTTGAATTAAAATTTTTAGAAATTATTACTAGAGTGTTCATGAATGATAAAGTTACTTATTCAAGTTAACAACCAATGGTAAAAAAGAAAAGTTTCATAAAAAATAAATAAGAGTTGATCAAGTTATTAGAATATCATAGAAGTTGTATTATGTTTGACAAGTTAAATTTAAAAATTATAAATTTAAGAATTATTCTATAATAAATATTCAGATATACTAAATAATTCTAATCGATCCTAATTATATTTTAACAATAGTATAATAATTTTTCTTTTCAGTATATTATTATACTAATTTAGAGAAAATTATATTAAAATTATATTGTATTATTAATGAGATATTTACGTAAATGAGCGACACTGTGGCTAATTAAATTATGGATATTTATTCTGACATGAACTCTAATACTATTTCTTTAATTTTAGAGAAAAAATTTTAAACAACGTTTGACAATTACCTCAAAAGATAATGAAGTTTTTGACAAAAAAAATATTCAATCTGATTTTTGAATTTTATTTTTATAAGATTGGTTAGTCTCTGTACTAAATTAAATGAGTTACATGCATGCTATAATATATATTATCCAAAACTTTAAGATAACAGTTCTATTTAAGTATATATGTACTATTAATTCGACTTAAAAAAATAAAAGGAAATTTTATTATTCATTTAATTTAAATTTAACTAATGTAATACTTCTTCACAAATAACATTTAAAATTTCAACAAAGTATATTGGCGACAGATATATACCTGAAATAGTATGGTAGAGGTGGAGAAAGAAGGGAGAAGAGAAATGCAAAGGCATAGGAAGCATAGTGAAAAAAAGAGTAGTGACGACTTCATTTTTTTTTCTTTCTATTTTTGTGTGTGGCAATAAATAACAGGGTGTTTATGTAGCCTTATATAGGCATCATTGATGAGAATAAGGTGCAATGAATTTTCAAAGAAACGCAAATGTGTCCTATGTCTCGTACGTTATACGTTAGGCACAAGTCTAGAAAAATGTCCCAAAGTTTTGTCAAAAATTTAAGGACTTGAAAGTTTGACAAGTAATTAGCTATTAGATATGTAGAAGCCTATACTCTCTAATTTTGACCTCAATTCAAACAATGTTGCTATTGATTATTAATAAAGCAAAGAGGATAGCACACGTATTTGTAAAAGATAGGGACACAACAATTCAACATATATATGCAACGTAGTAAAGTTTGTATCGCTAGATATATGACCAAAAATTAGTTTTTTTTTTTTTGGTTTCCCACGATATCCTCCAACACGGCAGATCAAGGACTAATCCGTCGCGGTACTGAGTTCCATCTAAGGGTTTGCCGCTGGCCAATGGATTACTGCATGCACAAGGCGGGATTCGAACCCCCCGACACTTACTTAAGCGGATTAGTGAGCTAACCACTAGACCAACTCAACTTGGTTACCAAAAATTAGTTACTAGAGGATAGATGATGAGTTTAATCCTATCTGCCAATAAGCCTTAACTTACATGGCATATTTTTCTCTCTTCATGTCAAAGGTTTTGGATTTAAATCCTACTAATTGTAATCGAAAAATGTGGTAAGTATATAAAAAAATATGTGAGTGTATTGTGTATTTAGAATTGGAGTTGTCTAATCTATCTGGGATACTTAAGATTAAAAAATTGTCTAAAAATTAAAGTATTTCCAAATTAAATATCTCTTATCCGAACCGGTTATTAAATTGATAAAGTTAGAAATTAAAAATTAAAAGTTTAATATTTAATTAAAGTGAATAATTATCTAAATTAATTTTTGAGAATTTTAAAAATGAATATTTTAGTCTCTTAAAAAAATTAATACACACGTCAATTTTTAATGTTTGTCTCCAACAACCAAATTAGTCCCTAGCTAGTTCATAAATGATAAAGTTATTACTTATTCAAGTTAAAAACCAATGATAAAAGATGAAAGTTTCATAAAAAATAAATAAGAGTTGATGAAGTTATTAGAATATCATATAAGTTGTATTATGTTTGACCAGTCAAATTAAAAAATTGAAAATTTAGAAATAAATAAAAAATAAAAAAATTAGAGATATATCTTATAGTCAAAATTAATGACTTGAATAAAAATATTTTGTACATAAACCATAGTCAAATTGAGTTAGCATATAATAATTATATGCAAATTTAAAAGTAAAAATATATAAAATGTAATTAAGTATCTTAGACATTAAGATTAGTTATCATTATTTGTCTATAAATAGAAATTTATACCTGATGTGTATTTCAAGTGAAATATATGAAAAATGGACTTAGATTAAATATTTTCACTTTTTCAAGAATTAATAGAGAATACATATATAATTGTTGCATTGTAGTACCTATCCTCTTTAAGGAAGATACTATAATTCTGATACCATATTAGAAATAAGAGACTAAATTGGAGGAAGGATTTGTATATTATTGAGTGTAATCAAGTTGTCTGTTCAAGTTGTCTGGAACTAGTGTATGTTCCCGTGCCTTGCACGGGATAATATATAAAACTATATAAAAAAATTTTATTAGAAAATTAAATAAAAAATACATATAATAATTATTATTATAAATATTTTATAATTTAAAAATATTAAAAATAATTAAAATTTGTTTTAATCAATTTAGATTGGTTGAATGGTCATATCATTTGTTCGCTTAAGTAAATATTTGGAATTCAAATCTCGCCTTGTGTGTATAACAATCCATTAGTTAACGGCATATCCTTAATAAATAGAGCATCAATTGTAGTGGATTAGTTCTCGACTTCTCGAATTAGGAAATCCGTAAAAAAAAATTGTATTTGTCTTTAAAATAGATTAATTTCTCATTAATAGTAGTACTTATAGACTTTTATCTTTGTTGAAATTTACATGTGACAATTTTATTTATTGGTATCGTATTCATTTTTGAAGTCAAAACAATATGATCAACATTGTTACTTGTTAAAATTTCACATTTTATAAAATAATTTTTAAATTTTTAAATTTTTAAATTTATAAACTTATATCATTACAAAAGTTATTAGATCGATTAATATTTCTTGGTAACATAATGTACCGAAACACCATCGTTGAGTATTAATAAGTGTGAAGAGAAACTAATAACAACTTTTGTTATTCAATATATAATTTATTCTATTAAAAAATAAATTAATATTTCTGGAACTGATAAATACATTTCCTTCTAATTTCTTACACCATTTTATTTGACAATATTTACCATTAAAAATAGCAAATGACCATGTTATCCTACAATATATATGATGTACAAAATAATTTCTTATCTTAAAATTAATTATAGTTAGTGAGATAAAATTTAAAATATTTTTATTTTCTTACTCAAATCTAAATTTAAATTTAGAATTGATTAACAACTCACCCTTTTTAAATATTTTTAATTTGAATTAAAAAAAATTTTGTAAATATATCCAACTTTTACATATATTAAGTGTTATAATATTAAATAGTATAGTATTTGTTATAATAATGATTCAAAATATTAATCCCAGATATATTTGGGTCTAGTGAGACCTCAATACAAGGAAGATCAACCTTAAAGGCCCAATGCAGATGAATTCCATGAGTTCCCTCTCAAATTGGTTTAGATATAAAATTCAAGAAATTGATTTATTTATATATAAATTAGGATAGATTCATAATTTTATATTCGCGTGTATTTAATAGGTTTCATGGGATAGGTACTTATGTCCGTGTTTCCATTAGGGGTGGCAAACGGGAAAGCCCGCCCTACCTCGCCAAAAGCCTGCCATCTGGCAAATTAGACCGCCTCGCCCTACCTAATGAGACAGTCCTGAGTTCTTCTCCCGTCCCGTCTAACGGTAAGTTGGCAGGTTGGCGGGCCAATCTCGCCAAATCTCTCTCTTTTTTTTTATAAATCGTTAAATATTAAATAATATATATAATTTCACAATCTTTTCAATAAATTTATAATTTCTAAAGATATAAAAAAGTTATAATTTCTAAATTTACAAACATTAAAGTCTTTATAATTATAAATATGTAATAAACATAATTATAAACCAAATTTTTTAAAACAAAATAATAAAACTAACATTGTCCAAAGCAAAACAAATATTGTCCAAAACATATAATTAAACATCTTCAAATTTATAATCAATCAAACATAAAATATAATTTAGAATATCTTCAATTCTCATTTTTATCCTTTTGTAGATCAATAACATCATTGAAATTTGTAAAAAAAATTGTTCTGACAAAAAAACGCTTGGCTTGGCAAGGAAGCCTTCCCCACCTCACCCCACCCCACCGAAACTCGCCAAAACCCATGAATTAGGTAATACAGGGTAGGCGGACTTTTTAAATTTGGCGATCTCAAATTTTTAACCCACCTCCGCCTTTTTTGGTGAGTTACGCGGGCCGACCCGACAGATTTTAGCCTGTTTGCCACCCCTAATCCCATCTATTTTTGCGTGGTAGATCGTGAGGATTTCACAGGTCCCCATCTAACCCTAAAACACGAGTAATATTTTTATATATTATATATAAATTATAATTTAAAGGGTAACTCTATACTTTTACCCATGTTTGCACTTCTCCATCAATTTTTTTCGCAACTTTAAAGAGAAAAAATTTACACGAGCTCCACATACACCTTTTTTGTTTTCCATTCAATTTCTTTGTTGATCCAAACAATGGAAAATTGATTTTTTCTCCATTTTTTTCTCCAACATTTTATTTTTCTACAAATTCTTCTAATCCAAACAATACGTAAATAAGTCACATTTTTCATATATATAACAATAAAGAATATCATATATTATAACTTGTGAAATCATAATATTTTGAGAAGTGATGTATAGACAACTTAAATATTGGTAAGTTTGAAAAAATTTAAAAAAAATAAAAAAATAAAAAATTACATGTTGATCCATAATATTTTCTTTTTAAAAATTTGTTCATAATCTACGATTAATAACTTTAAAATTATATATATGTTATTTATCTTATATATATTTTTTATTTAATAGAGACATAAAT
>NC_029790.2:135892506-135893071 GCF_000816755.2 Arachis ipaensis | reverse complement strand
CTACACTACCACTATAAGATGATTATCATAAGTCATTTTAGCATAAATTAAACAGAATAATATATAATAATATAGAAACAATCAAATCTAAAAATGTTATAGAACACCGATCATAAGGATTATAAGAAATATTTTTTATGTAATACTATAAAAAAATATCATGGTCACCCTAAATTACTATAGGTTCAACTTCCATCGGTAGCGGTAAAATGCTTAAATTGAGACATTTTCAGACTATAATATTTTTCAAACAAACAATTAATGAAACACTCATCTATACCTTCTCATTTTAAGTACATTTATACATTAAAAAAAAAAAAAAGAAGAGTTGAAATAGCAAAAGCGATAAAAATGATGATTCTTATAATTTTATGTGGCTATCTATATATAGAAGACTATGATTATCTAACAAAATTAATTTGTATTTATTGCATTCAATTTGAATAGGTAAAAAAGCATCTTATTTTAATTTAGTCCTTAATTCACATTATTTGAATTTAGCTCAATATATCTGATTTAATTTGATTTAATTATTAATAAAAAATATCTGGAGAGCCTATTTCAT
>NC_029790.2:135874755-135892358 GCF_000816755.2 Arachis ipaensis | reverse complement strand
TTATAAATTAATAAATTGAAATAATTGATATAATAAATTATAATTAATTAATTGATATAAATTATAATAAATTGTGTGATATTTAAATATATAATAAAATCAATTAGTTGATATAGTTAATTTATTGTAATAAATTGTATTTAATGAGTTAAAAGAAATAAATCGCTAAACACTCTCAAAAGTATGTCACGTCAACTCTATCATTAAGTGCTAAAATTTGATAAATAGAATAGATGAAAATATGATATATGGCATTTTAATTATAAAATTGGTAATATATAATAGATTTTTTTATGAATCCTTATTGCTTGTTCGTTGCTAGTTTTTACGTAATTACTTAATAATATTTACCTATGAAATTGTCAACTACCTAATATTATGATTTAGTTAATAAGAATAATGATATTAATATTTTTTCATAAGTCTTGTTATTATTTATAATTAGGAAAGAGCCCTATATAAATTTATTTTGTTAATGAATGTTAATTTTGTTGTAAAATGCTATATTACCTTTAAAATTTTAGCGAAATTGAGTCTAATTTTTACATTTTGAAATGAATTTACTCGAAAAAATTAATATGCAAATCATATTAGTATTACAAAATTATTTTATTAACATAATTAGTGCTACTTATTTGAACCATTAAATTTAGTTTCTAATGATATTAAAGTCAACCTATTTTATTATCTTGTGCCTTCAAAGAATTTACACGGCTGACATAAAAGTCTAATAATTAAAAAAAATTCATTAAAATGAGTCTATTTATTTTAACAAATATTTTTCTATCTAATACTATAAAAAATATACTGGTTACCTTGAATTACTATAGGTCAACTGCCATCCACAGTGATAGAATGTCTAAATTGATAAATATTCATCAAACAAACAATCAATAAAACATCATCTGTACTTTCTCATTTTGGGTACATTTATACATAAAAAATATACATAAAGAAAAAAAAAAAGAAAAGAAGAGTTGAAATAGTATTTGCGAAAAAAGTCATGGTTCTTATAATTTTGTGTTGCCATCTATATATAGTATACCAGACGACTATAATTATCTAACAAAATTAATTTGTATTTATTGCATTCAATTTGAATAGGTAAGAAATCATCTTATTTTAATTTAGTCCTTAATTCACATGATTTGAGTTTGGCTTAATATATATGATTTGATTTAATTATTAGTTAAAAATATCTCAATTATCTATTTTATTCATAGATTTATTATTTTAATGACTAATAAATTAATTAAATTAATTAATTAGTGCATACAATAAATTTGGTTTAATAAATTAAAAAATACTAATAGAATATTAAAAGAAATAAATTAGAAAATACTACCAAATCAAATTGATATAAATTATATGATATTTAGATATCTAATCAAATTAATTAGTTGATATAATTAGTTTATCGTAATAACTTGTATTTAATGAGTTAAAAGAAATAAATTGGGAAATACTCTCAAAAACATGCCACGTTAGCTCCATCATTAAGTGCAGAAATCTGATTTTTATATAATAGAATAGATGATACAATATAGAAGGGTATTTATAGGGACTAAGAAAATCGTAATAATAAAAACGTAATATTCTATAATAAATATTCAGATATACTAAATAATTCTAATCGATCCTAATTATATTTTAACAATAGTATAATAATTTTTCTTTTCAGTATATTATTATACTAATTTAGAGAAAATTATATTAAAATTATATTGTATTATTAATGAGATATTTATGTAAATAAGCGACACTATGGCTAATTAAGTTGTGGATCGATGAACTGCTGCAACTTTCAAGCTCCCTTCATACTCAACTTCATAGATGGATTGTGGTCAAGTTGTGGAGAAGAAAAAATAGTGATATGCACAACAAATCACAAAGAACGTCTTGACCCTGCATTGTTGAGACCTGGTAGAATGGACTTGCACATTCACATGTCATATTGCTCTTTCACTGCTTTCAAGACACTGGCTTCTAACTACCTAAGCATTCAGAACCATCGATCATCATCCTATGTTTGATGACATACAAGGTTTGATGGACAAGGTTAATGCAACACCTGCTGAGGTTGCAGGAGAGTTGATGAAGAGTGACAATGTAGACATTGCACTCAAAGGCCTCATCAACTTTCTCCAAAGCAAGCACAATACTTCCAAGTAATTATAGTTATTAAACTCAAACCAGTGATTACCTCAGGAAAGTTAACATGTTATTGATAAAGCAAAACAATGGCTATAGCATGACTTCTTTAGCATGAATTTCTCTCTCTCTCTCTCTCATAATTTTCTATATATAACACAGTATTAAGTTTGCTTAATTTGACTTCTCTAAAATGAGATTTGTAAAGTAAAAATGTGATTTATTATTTTAAGTGACTGTTTGGACGCTATTATCTTGGTAAAAATAGATCTTTTTCAATAAAAAAGATCTTTTTTTTATTATTTTTTTAGTGTGTTTAGCAAATTTTTAATAGTAAAAGTAAAAACATTAGAAAAATAAAAAAATATATTTTTTTAAAAATTGTAATTTACATCTTCGTTTAAAAGATCTTTTTTCTTAAAAAAAAAGATGTTTTTCATGTAATAAATAAACAAAAAAATATTTTTATATTGTTATACCCAAAACATAATTGATAAATAAAAAGATCTTTTTGCATGAGATTTTTAAACATAAAATTACTTTTATTTTTTCATAAAATTTTTAAAAAAAATAACTTGAAAAAGATATTTTTTTAGAAACTCACCCAAACAAATCCTAAATTATTTTTAAAACACTCAAATAAAAGTTTATAATCTAAGAGTAGTTATTTTTCTCTATAAATCTATTTACTTCAAAAAAGATAAATTCAATTTTACTTACAAAAATATAAAAATTGACTGGAATTTAAGGTAATGAACACGTCTTACTTAATCATTAAATATTAAAAATTTGTGTATCAAAAAAACACTTTATATTTAATTATGCTACACATTTAAAAAAAGAAGAGTTCTATGTGATTTCTGTTCCTGCAATTTTCACCAACTCTGATCTTTTTCAAGAAACACAAAATTCACAAATTGATTTGAAAGTTTCTGATCAAATATACGCATCCATGTCTATAAAAGTATTAAGAAGTGAAAATAGTTTCAGACCTACTAAACCATATCTACGATAGTTGGTAGAAATCATCATTAGATTATATTTTGTAGCTTGCATATATATGCATTTGATAGAAAGATCTGATTTTAGAACAATTTCATTTTTAAGAAAACTTCTAATTCTATTAAAATGCTATGTCAGCTTGAGTTCTTCCAAGTTTATTAGCATAGAAAGATTAAAAAGTATCCACGCCTCCTATGGCAGGAGTTTTTCGGCTCACGACGAAAGAACACTTGTTTCAGGATCATTAGAATCGCGATCATGATAAAATAAATGAGAGATTTTTTTTTTTATCTTATTTAAAATTTAAATTCTATTGTCACAAAAAAAATTAAATTTTATAATTAAAAAAAAAAATCCCCGAATAGGTTACGGGACGGGAGGGGTGCGGAATTTGCATATCCATATCCAATTCCATTTCAGTGATCCCTAATCGTATCATAATTCGCATGAACCATGAACAACGATGATCGGGTGCTGTCAATCCCACTGAAGAAGACTGATCCGGTGGAGCTGTACCTGCCGTTACGTAAGTTGGTAGTCTCAAAATACTCGGAGAACGATGCACAAAAAGTTGAAAGCGTTCTCGAAACCCTAAACAAATGCCGTAGGGACATGGTGGAGCGTAGAGGGGACCTCTCCCTTCCCATGCAACGTGACTGCCTCATCCACTACTTCAAATGCCTTTCCATGGTTGAGCTACTCTTCACCTCTATCTCCTCCGACGCCGACGTGGATCCCGTCATCTTTGTCTGGTACGACGCCTTCAACCCTGACCATCAGGATGGAGTCTCCTCAGAGCGCAACGCCATCCAATTGGAGAAGGCCGCCGTTGTCTTCAACCTTGGAGCCATATGCAGCCAGATTGCTGCCTCTTGCGACCGTACCACCGCCCTTGGCCGTCACCTTGCTATGGAAGCCTTCAAAGTTGCCGCCAATTTCTTCTTGAAACTCTGGAAGGTTTTTGCCAATGGCGTGGTCTCCGCCACCCTCGATTTGACTCGCCGCTTCGCGAAGTTTCTGCACCTCCTCTTCTCCGCTCAGGCTTTCGAGCTCGAATTAGGGGAAGAACTCAACAACAAGGGCGGCAGTTACCGTCTCCAACAACACCGATGTGCCCTATTTTTTAGATCGGTCAGTCTTCACTCTTGATTGATTTTACATTTATTTTTCACTCTAATGATGATGAATTGATGATGATGATGATGTGTAGGTTTATAAGCTTTATCGTAGAGCATATGAACTGATACCTGCTGATTCGGCTGCATGGAACTATGTCAACTCTTTTGACCAAACCTGGGTACCTCATCTTTGCCAGAAGGCGACATTCTTTGAGGCGGAGGCTCGTCAGTGGAAATCATCCATCCTACCCAAATCCAAGCGACCTTTCCCTGAAGCATACGAGTCAAGGGTCCAATCTTGTGCTATTGATCAAGCAGAATGTGTCACTGAGACATTAGTTAGCGGGATTTGCAGCCTCTCGAGGGAACTCAAGCCACCACAAATATACGTTGACCTCATCCTCTCGGAGTACAATCCTTTCAAGATTACGAAGGATGGAAAGCTGGTGGCTTACCCATGGGACATGCCTCCTCCTTATCCAATAAATTCGGCAATCCTCTCGTCTCCATTGCCTTCTTCGCGGGCCTCAGAAATTCTTGCATTCATTCCTTTGAAGAAGAGTGAGCCCTTGAATGATCTCTATGAGTCCCTGCGCAGTTACTTTGTCCTCAAATACTCTGAGAGCGTGGCAAAAAGAGTAGAAGGCTTTCTCGAAATGCTACACAAATTGCGCAATGAGATGCTGCGTGATGACCTTTCTCTACCCTTTCGCCGTGACTGCCTCGTCCTTTATTTCAAATGCCTTTGCATGATTGAGCCTTTCTTTCCTATGAAAGCCTCACCCAACCCACCTGTCTTTGTTTGGTACAATGCCATCATCCCTCAACATCACTCTTCTCAGCATAACATCCATTTGGAGAAGGCCTCTGTTCTCTTCAACCTGGGAGCCCTCTGCATCCACATTGCTCTCTCCTGCGATCAAGGCACCATCCATGGCTATCGCCTTGCCAAGGACGCCTTAAAGGATGCTTTTTATTGGAACGGTAAAATGAGGCTGAGGCGTGAGTCTAAGCAGGCATCTGGCACGATTGACTTGTCCGGAAAATACTTCGATGCGATACAAGATGAGATTCACAATGAGTTTGCCCACTTGAAAAGGAAGTTTCGTGATGTGTCTTCATTACCTGTATGTATAATCATCTAGCTTTTCAGTTGATTTTTTCTTAATACAATTGATTGATGTCAATCTTGATTTGTTAAATTGTTTGATTGAGATGATACAGGATTCAGCTAATATGTCGAGAGATGGGCCTTTAGCTAATTATGATCCGAGTGATGTCACTGAACAATTTCTTTTAGGGTATTGTAAGGCTCACTCCCTGCTTCATTTTGGGGCTGACTCTCTGCCTCATGGGGTATGTGAAGCAGAATGCTTGGACCTTCTCTCTGAGTTTAGCCCTGTCAAGATTGAGGATGGAAATCTTGTGGCCAATGCAATCTTAGAGGCACCAAATTTGGCATTGGAGAACATGAGCTTGCAGGAGACGACACAACAGTAACATTACCGTAGAGAAAAGCTTTAGGAATTATCTTATTTTCTTTTTTAAATTGGATGTTGGAACTTTGTTGGTTGATGCTAGAACTCTTTCTGTGAAATATTATCCTCGTGATTTTGTTGCTTGGTTTATGAATATATTCCTTCTTATTCAACCCCAATTTGTTGTGATTTGTATGCCTGTGATCTGATCTCGTACCTATGCTAGTTATCGTTGCATATTGGTAAATTGAACTTATTCAGTGTTTCCAATTTCCATAAATGCCTAATAATTAAGCAAATAATATTGTTTCATTTAGAATCATTCTTATTTTTTAGTGAATAAATAGTTAGAATGTAAATCGATCACTCGAATGAAAATAGAGAGATACTAACCTATACAACTAAACTAATTGATGAGTTAGATTCAAAATGGAGAAACTCTAAAGTCGCCCTTCGATGAATTGTTTTGCTTCAAACTCGACAAAAGAGGTCCTGTTGACATAACTGTCTCTTGTTGATTAAGTCTGAGACCTTTTGAGGATTCTTCGTGTTTCGGCTTTTGCAGGAGTTTTAAGTTCTCGATCGCGGAGCATGAGGCCTCTTCCTCTCACATGAAAGATGAAACCAATTATGTCTAGGGAAAAGAAAAAAACAAGTCCTGAATAAATTGAAATAACAATAATGGGGAAGGAAAACAGGGAAAAAGATTACATTCATATTTATCTTTGAGTGCAGTTAGCCTCTCCTTCAAGTAAGATCCAACAAGAAGAGCATTCTCTTTCTCTATTACTTTCAGAACTCAGCAATCTCTGGAGTAGTTACAACAGCACCAAAGGGAATGCCATCTCCAATGCCCTGACAAGTCATTTATAATGATGAAATCTATGTTTTATTCTCAATTCATCAATATGGATGTCAGGAACAACACCATGAGACTCAAATCCCCAGAAATGGTGAAGCCGGCCTGAACTTCATCGGCAATACAAAGCCCTCCCGCTTTCTTAACCATACTGTAAGCAGCAGGCAATTCCATAATTAGTGAAAATGAGATATGTTCTTATCACATGCTCCTAATACTATAATTACAATGCTACTTTTGTTTGTGTTCTTTCAATCATGTTTGATTTCATTTTCATTTATTGTTATGATTTTTAGTCTATGAATTTCACATTCAATGACATGTTTTACAAACAATTGGTTTGATTAATTTTTCTGATGATAAACTCATGAATACTCTCAACCTAGCTCTATGGTTATTATAACAGTAATATTTGATGTCTTATACCAAAGAAAGGCTTTCTTGAAGATAGAATCAATAGGCTTGATGATTATTGATGAATAATCATCCCTATGCAAAAGTAATGAAGGTGAGTTGTATTTCCTTCATCATACATGTTTTTTGTTACTCTTTAGTCTTTATTGCCTGTGCTGTGAAGGAATTCTATCACAACAGCATCGCCAGTAGGTAAAAAAGGTAACTTGTTCTTGTCCTTGACTATCTAGTAATTTCAAGGTATTTTTGGTTCAAGTTACACGTATATATTGAAGTTATTCTCTTTGGACATTCTGGTGCATTGTTATCGGAATTGCATAAGGGGATGTCAAAAATCCAGAGGGTTCTCTTGGTCGTGCTGCTGCCCTCCAGTCTGCACTTATAAAGGAGCGTAGAGAAGTACGAGAACAGCAGCAGCGCACCATGCTTGATTCTATTCCAAAGGATCTCAATCGTCCTTGGGAAGACCCTAGCCAGAGTCTGATGAAAGGCATCTTGCTCAGGAGCTTACGGGTGTTGGTTTGTCAGCCTATGATATATGCCAGAATGGAAGAATGATGCTTATGGGAAGACCATTACTTTTGGGCAAAGGTCAAAGCTTTCTATTCAAGAACAGAGGCAGAGTCTCCCAATTTACAAGTTAAAAAAAGGAATTGATTCAGGCTGTCCATGATAATCAGGTGTTGGTGGTAATTGGTGAAACAGGTTCAGGCAAAACTACTCAGATCACACAGTATCTTGCTGAAGCAGGTTACACCACAAGAGGTAAAATTGGATGCACTCAACCTCGTAGGGTGGCTGCAACGTCAGTTGCAAAGAGAGTGGCAGAAGAGTTTGGATGTCAATTGGGAGAGGAAGTTGGTTATGCCATTCGGTTTGAAGATTCTACGGGACCAGATACTGTAATCAAGTACATGACCGAAGGTATGCTTCTTAGGGAAATACTGGCTGATGAGAATCTGTCACAGTATTCTGTCATAATGCTTGATGAAGCCCATGAAAGGACCATTAATACTGATGTTCTTTTTGGACTGCTTAAGCAGCTAGTGCAGCGTAGACCTGAGTTGTGATTGATTGTCACATCTGCCACTCTGGATGGAGAGAAGTTCTCAGGATATTTCTTTAACTGTAACATATTTACAATACCCGGGAGAACTTTCCCTGTGGAGATTCTTTATAGTAAGCAGCCAGAAAGTGATTACTTAGATGCAGCTTTAATCACTGTCCTACAGATCCACTTGACAGAACCTGAAGGAGCCATTCTTCTCTTCTTGACTGGCCAAGAGGAGATTGATTTTGCTTGTCAATCTCTCTATGAAAGAATGAAGGGATTAGTTAAGAATGTTCCAGAATTGATAATATTACCTGTTTATAGTGCCCTTCCTAGTAAAAATATGATTTATTATCTTTAAATTATTTTTAAAACACTCAAATAAAAGTTTATAATCCAAGAATAGTTATTTTTCTCTATAAATCTATTTATTTCAAAAGAGATAAATCCAATTTTACTTACGAAAATATAAAAATTGATTGAAATTTAAGATGATAAATACGTCTTATTTAATCATTAAATATTGAAAATTTGTGATCATAAAAACACTTGGTATTTAACTATACTGCACATTTTAAAAAAAAAAAGAGTTCTATGTGATATTTGTTTCTGCAATCTTCACCAACCTGATCTTTTCTAAAAAATACAAAATTCGCAAATTAATTTAAAAGTTTCTAATTAAATACACGCCTCCATGTTTATAAAAATATTGAAAAGTGGAAATAGTTTCAGACCTATTAAACCATACCTACGTAGATGGTAAAAATCATCATTAGATTATATTTTGTAGCTTACATATATATGCATTTGATAGAAAGATCTGATTTTAGAACAATTTCATTTTTAAGAAAACTCATAATTCTATTAAAATGCTATGTTAGCTTGAATTCTTCCAAATTTATTAGTATAGAAAGATTAAAAAGTATCCACGCCTCCCATAGCAGGAGTTTTTCGGCTCACAACGAAAGAACACTTGTTTCAGGATCATTAGGATCGCGATCATGATGGCCATCTGAATCATCATCGAGTAAATGAATATTAATTTAAACAGGAACGCTAAACACAAGCACTTTTTTATGCGCCACAATTAAAAGATAAAATAAATGAGAGATTTTTTTTGGCTCAATTTTATGGAAATGGACCCTATATGTGTGCTATTATTCGATATGAAATCAAGGGGACTAGACATGTATGTGGGATAGATTTTTGGCAACTTTTGGAAGAAGAACTCGGACCGTCCGAGTTCTTCGTTACTAAAGTTTTCTCCATCAAATCGCATGGTCCAATTTGGGAGGTTATAGGAAACAAATTTGGGTAGGTATAAATCGAACCCTTCGTGTTCCTTGAGTTGGGGATTTAAACGTTAAACCTTGGAACATCAACTCGAATGGTCCGAGTTGCATGTTGAGAGTGTGAATTCACGAAAACTGTTTGCTAGCGGAAAACTGCGGGACTCTCTAGGAACCGGCGATAGATATGGCAGTCGGATCCAAGCCCAACCGAGCAGAAGTGTTAGTGGACCGACCATCTATTTTCTTACAGTCAACTCGAGATGCCCGACATAACGCCCTGTAGAGGTGTGCTAGGCATGCAGATCCCCAACTATATTGTATAATACTGCCAAAATCACGAAGCAAGGGTAGAAACTTCCAGTGCACACCTGCTCCTGATTTATCCCCAAATAAGATCGTCCACATAAGCAACATAATGTGGCACTTGACATACCTCTGTATACCAATTTCATCAGTCAACTGTAAATTTTCTTTAAGATCCCGCAGCCGAGTCAGTTTTATGCAGCTGCCTCTACAGTCCGACTTACGCGGTGCAACTCCGAATTGATGCAAACACTCCGCCTCCAAAGCTTCGAAACTACTCATTGTCATCCTGTAACTGGAAGTCCGTCAGTCGGAAGACCAAGAATTAGAGCCACATCTTCAAGAGTCACGGCACATTCACCAATGGGAAGGTGAAACGTATGTGTGTCGGGGTGCCACCGCTCGATTAGAGCATTCACCAGTGCCTTTTGACATTGGACTACCCCAATCTGTGATGCATGATAAAAGCCGGTAAGTCGTAAATGCTCCTCCACCCTATCGTTGTACCAATCCGGAGGAACTGAGTGATCACATGTCAACATTCTCAACTTCTACAAAAAACATAACAAAGTATTAGTCAACTTCTTAACACTTACTAACTTACTACTAAAATAAAATAATTTTTGTAGCCACAACAACTAAAACAATAAACTCCTACCAAAATTAAATAAATATCATGGTTACAAAATTTGCACAAATAGCTCAACAAAAAACAAGTTACTACCATAAATTTATTTACTAAATCCTTATAAAATAGATAATTCTAACTTCTAAAGTTAATTCATGTAAATGCTAAAAAATACTAATAATCATTCTATTTATATTTTTAATTTGCACTTCTAATAACAACAATCATAAGAAGTAAATAGTTTACAATAATAATTTTAAATAAAAAAATTTAAAAATATTAAAAAAAAACTTACATAATCAGGATGACTGAGATAATGCATAACATGAAATTCAGGTTGATCAACATTCCTAATTTTATTTTTCTTTGGCATGCTTTTATTTCTTCAATCATGCACAGCTGAGGAGAAAGAAAAAGAAAAATGGACTTCAACTTGAAAATGAAATCTAATAGAGTGATATTTTCGGATGGTGAGAGAGGTGAATGCATGAATAAGTGTTTGGTTTCAGGGCACCGTTTGGAGAGTTGCTGCAACGCGACGCGTGTCCTTCCCCTTTGAAATCAGACCGTGCGTCTGCTGAGAGAAAAATCGGACAGTTCGTGTAACTTGTTAGAACTCGGAGGGTCCGAGTTGTTACTAGGCTGACACCACAAACTAGTGAAGTCCCTCCCTCCCCCATTATGGCGTCCAACTCCACTCCCGCTCCAATATTGAAAATAAAAAGCGATTTTTTTTTAGCTTATTTAAAATTTAAATTTTATAACCGAATAGTTTAAAAGGAGGGAGGGGAGGAGTGCGAAATTTGCAAATCCAATTCCAATTCTCGGATTCCTAATCGTATCATTGGACGCCGCCATGAACAACGATGATCGGGTGCTGTCAATCCCACTGAAGAAGACTGATCCGGTGGAACTGTACCTGCCGTTACGTAAGTTGGTAGTCTCAAAATACTCGGAGAACGATGCACAAAGAGTTGAAAGCGTTCTGGAAACCCTAAACAAATGCCGCAGGGACATGGTGGAGCGTGGAGGGGACCTCTCCCTTCCCATGCAACGTGACTGCCTCATCCACTACTTCAAATGCCTTTCCATGGTTGAGCTACTCTTCACCTCTATCTCCTCCGACGCCGACGTGGATCCCATCATCTTTGTCTGGTACGACGCCTTCAACCCTGACCATCAGGATGGGGTCTCCTCAGAGCGCAACGCCATCCAATTGGAGAAGGCCGCCGTTGTCTTCAACCTTGGAGCCATATGCAGCCAGATTGCTGCCTCTTGCGACCGTACCACCGCCCCTGGCCTTCACCTTGCTATAGAAGCCTTCAAAGTTGCCGCCAATTTCTTCTTGAAACTCTGGAAGGTTTTTGCCAAGGGCGTGGTCTCCGCCACTCTCGATTTGACTCCCCTCTTCGCGAAGTTTCTGCACCTCCTCTTCTCCGCTCAGGCTTCCGAGCTCGAATTACGGGAACAATTCAACAACAACGACGCCAGTTCGGTCAGTCTTCACTCTTGATTGATTTTAGTATTTTACATTTATTTTTCACTCTAATGATGATGAATTGATGATGATGATGATGTGTAGCTTTATAAGCTTTATCATAGAGCATATGAACTGATACCTGCTGATTCGGCTGCATGGAACCATGTCAACTCTTTTGACCAAACCTGGGTACCTCATCTTTACCAGAAGGCGACATTCTTTAAGGCGGAGGAGGCTCGTCAGAGGAAATCATCCATCCTACCCATATCCAAGCGACCTTTACCAGAATGTGTCACTGAGACATTAGTTAGCGGGATTTGCAGCCTCTCGAGGAAACTCAAGCCACCACAAATATACGTTGACCTCATCCTCTCGGAGTACAATCCTTTCAAGATTACGAAGGATGGAAAGCTGGTGGCTTACCCATGGGACATGCCTCCTCCTTATCCAACAAATTCGGCAATCCTCTCGTCTCCATTGCCTTCTTCGCGGGCCTCAGAAATTCTTGCATTCATTCCTTTGAAGAAGAGTGAGCCCTTGAATGATCTCTATGAGTCCCTGCGCAGTTACTTTGTCCTCAAATACTCTGAGAGCGTGGCAAAAAGAGTAGAAGGCTTTCTCGAAATGCTACACAAATTGCGCAATGAGATGCTGCGTGATGACCTTTCTCTACCCTTTCGCCGTGACTGCCTCGTCCTTTATTTCAAATGCCTTTGCATGATTGAGCCTTTCTTTCCTATGAAAGCCTCACCCAACCCACCTGTCTTTGTTTGGTACAATGCCATCAGCCCTCAACATCACTCTTCTCAGCATAACATCCATTTGGAGAAGGCCTCTGTTCTCTTTAACCTGGGAGCCCTCTGCATCCACATTGCTCTCTCCTGCGATCAAAGCACCATCCATGGCTATCGCCTTGCCAAGGACGCCTTAAAGGATGCTTTTTATTGGAACGATAAACTGAGGAGGGAGTCTAAGCGGGCATCTGGCACGATTGACTTGTCCGGACAATACTTCGATGTGATACAAGATGAGATTCACAATGAGTTTGCCCACTTGAAAAGGAAGTTTCATCGTCATGATGTGTCTTCATTACCTGTATGTATAATCATCTAGCTTTTCAGTTGATCTTTTCTTAATACAATTGATTGATGTCAATCTTGATTTGTTAAATTGTTTGATTGAGATAATACAGGATTCAGCTAATATGTCGAGAGATGGGCCTTTAGCTAATTATGATCCGAGTGATGTCACCGAACAATTTCTTTTAGGGTATTGTAAGGCTCACTCCCTGCTTCATTTTGGGGCTGACTCTCTGCCTCATGGGGTATGTGAAGCACAATGCTTGGACCTTCTCTCTGAGTTTAGCCCTGTCAAGATTAAGGATGGAAATCTTGTGGCCAATGCAATCTTAGAGGCACCAAATTTGGCATTGGAGAACATGAGCTTGCAGGAGACGACACAACAGTAACATTACTGTAGAGAAAAGCTTTAGGAATTATCTTATTTTCTTTTTTAAATTGGAGGTTGGAACTTTGTTGGTTGAAATATTATCCTCGTGATTTTGTTGCTTGGTTTATGAATATATTCCTTCTTATTCAACCCCAATTTGTAGTGATTTGTATGACTGTGATCTGATCTCGTACCTATTGCTAGTTATCGTTGCATATTGGTAAATTGAACTTATTCGGTGTTTCCAATTTCCATCAATGCCTAATAATTAAGCAAATAATATTGTTTCATTTAGAATCATTCTTATTTTTTAGTGAATCAATCGTTAGAATGTAAATTGATCAATAGAATGAAAATAAAGAAATACTAACCTATACAACTAAACTAATTGATGAGTTAGATTCAAAATGGAGAAACTCTAAAGTCGCCCTTCGATGAATTGTTTTGCTTCAAACTCAGACAAAAGAGGTCCTGTTGACATAACTGTCTCTTTGATTAAGTCTGAGACCTTTAGAGGATTCTTGGTGTTTCGGCTTTTGCAGGAGTTTTAAGTTCTCGATCGCGGAGCATGAGACCTCTTCCTCTCACATGAAAGATGAAACCAATTATGTCTAGGGAAAAAAAAAAACAAGTCCTGAATAAATTGAAATAACATTAATGGGGAAGGAAAACAGGGAAAAAGGTTACATTCATATTTATCTTTGAGTGCAGTTAGCCTCTCCTTCAAGTAAGATCCAACAAGAAGAGCATTCTCTTTCTCTATTACTTTCAGAACTCAGCGATCTCTGGAGTAGTTACAACAGCACCAAAGGGAATGCCGTTTCCAATGCCCTGTCAAGTCATTTATAATGATGAAATCTATGTTTTATTCTCAATTCATCAATATGGATGTCAGGAACAACACCATGAGACTCAAATCCCCAGAAATGGCGAAGCCGGCCTGAACTTCATCGGCAATACAAAGCCCTCCGGCTTTCTTAACCATACTGTAAGCCGCAGGCAATTCCATAGTTAGTGAAAACGAGATATGTTCTTATCACATGCTCCTAATACTATAATTACAATGCTACTTTTGTTTGTGTTCCTTCACTCATGTTTGATTTCATTTTCATTTATTGTTATGATATTTTTAGTCTATGAATTTCACATTCAATGACATGTTTTACAAACAATTGGTTTGATTAATTTTTCTGATGATAAACTCATGAATACTCTCAACCTAGCTCTATGGTTATTATAACAGTAATATTTGATGTCTTATACCTAAGAAAGGCTTTGTTGAAGATAGAATCAATAGGCTTGATGATTATTGATGAATAATCATCCCTATGCAAAAGTAATGAAGGTGAGTTGTATTTCCTTCATCATACATGTTTTTTGTTACTCTTTATTGCCTGTGCTGTGAAGGAATTCTATCACAACAGCATCGCCAGTAGGTAAAAAAGGTAATTTGTCGTGTCCTTAACTATCCAGGTATACTGTTAGTAATTTCTTTGACTATTGATGGGATATTTTACATTATTGATCCTGGGTTTTGCAAAGCAAAATGTTTATAACCCAAAACAAGGACTTGATTCATTGGTGATAACTCCGATATCACAAGCTTCAGCCAAACAAAGAACTGGACGTGCAGGGCGCAAATGCTATCGCCTATATACCGAGAGCGCATATAGGAATGAGATGCCTCCCACTACGATTCCTGAGATTCAAAGGATAAATCTTGCAATGACTACTCTCAACATGAAAGCTATGGGAATAAATGATCTTCTGTCCTTTGATTTTATGGATCCACCATCATCCCAAGCTATTATTTCAGCAATGGAACAGCTCTATAGTCTTGGAGCATTGGATGAAGAGGGCCTTTTAACCAAATTGGGGAGGAAAATGGCAGAATTTCCCTTGGATCCGCCATTGTCTAAGATGTTACTTGCCAGTGTGGACCTTGGATGTAGTGATGAGATATTGACGATAATTTCCATGATTCAGACTGGCAATATTTTTTACAGGCCTAGGGAAAAGCATGCCCAAGCAAATCGGGCAAAGTTTTTCCAGCCTGAAGGTGACCATTTCACACTGCTTGCTGTTTATGAGGCTTGGAAAGCCAAGAAATTTTCGGAACCATGGTGTTTTGAGCACAGGATGTCAGGAAACAGCTTCTCACCATCATGGATAAGTAAGATATCTATTTACTGCTACTAAATATTTTAGCTGCTTTGTTTACTTGTTTGCTTCTTTGTTTGTTTTCTTTTTTATTGTAATTGTGTACGAAGGTTCTCAATGTTTCTTCAGATATACTGTTTTGTAATATAGTGAAATGTTTTAGAATTGGGCTTCTTGTTAACATATTCTGCTGTGAATTGTAGAATAAATCTTGTCATTGGTCCTCTGCATATAATTTGCTGGCCAGATTGAATTAGGTTCTGAAATCTGAATCATCATCTCTGATATGCAGCTACAAATTGGATGTTGTAAGTGTTGGAAAATTTTTTACCAAGATCAGAAAGGCGATCACCGCAGGATTCTTTTTCCATGCAGCAAGGAAGGATCCCCAGGAAGGCTACAGAACCCTTGTTGAGAACCAGCCTGTATATATCCATCCAAGTTCAGCTTTGTTCCAGAGACAACCTGGTTGGGTCATCTACCATGAACTTGTTATGACTACTAAGGATCAATATATGCGTGAGGTCATAGTGATAGATCCTAAATGGCTTGTTGGATTGAACCACTTTATGACAGATATCATGAGCTCATGAGCCAAATTCATGGTGCTTGATATTCAATCCATCTTCTTCCTCTTGATGCAATGTATTGCTTAGTGTTTACACTACATTGTATGATGATGCAGGTGTAAATTTTGACCCTTAATTTGTATTAACTGTAAATGATGTATATAGGCAGATTTACTAAGTTGTAAATTTTATGGGTTCCTAAATCAAAGTCTAAGTTGTAAATTATGTTTGGGTAAATTCATGTTTAAAGCAGAAAGCTGAAGTTGAATCCTGCAAGAACACTTGGCTGCACCGCATTACGTTTAGATTCCAATTACTGCTATTATTGTATCATCCCTAAGCAACTTTATGTGACAGAAATATATGTTACTAATAATTGTTAATATGATTTTCTTTACCGAGGCATTCACTAATTATTATTGCGTTTGACATGAAGGTTTTTGAGTTTTGACTTGTCCCATATTTGCCTTGGTTCATTTGTTGTATCGCACAACACTCCCCAAAGCATTTTGCAATGTAGTATAGTGATATGAAGGTATAATAACAAAAAAACAAAATTAATGAATTGAACATTTAAAAAAATCCACAAATTATAATAAAATATAGGGTAAAGTACTAAAGTTTAACAAAAGTTTTAAAAATATTCCTAAGTTTTATTTTGTTTCAATTTTGTTCCAAAAATTTTCGATTTGCATCAAATATACCCCTGACGGCAAATTTTTCAAAAAAAATTAAGACTAATTCAATAACAATTTCATAAGAACAATCTTCAATACAAGCAAATTAAGTATAATTTTCATGTATTATTGTTAGATTGGTCTTAAATTTTTTTGAAAATTTAGCCGTTGAGGGTATATTTGATGTAAATCGAAAACTTCTGCGACAAAATTAAAACAAAATAAAACTTAGAGATATTTTTAAAACTTTTGCCAAATTTTAAGAATGAAAAGTATCCTTTACCCTAAACTATATATTTTTATGGTACTCTTAAAACTTAAACCACACAACTACAATCACTCTTTTTCTTAATTACAAGTTTACAATTGTACCTTTTTCAATAAAAACAATTGGATTCCACTAATGCTTCCTTTTTCAATATGGGGGAAATTCTTATACATCTATCTTTTTTATATGTCCTCTTATGAAAAGCATATCATCCAATATATTAATTAGGTCTTAATAGTTACCAAAAAAAGATTTTAGGTCTTAAATTATCTTCTATCAATCTAGCAACATCGCTTAAATTGAACTAAAAATTATCTATTTTATCTTATGCATAATGTTCCAAAATTTTTTTATATTTATTTTTTTATATAATTTTCTTCTTACAATTTCACCTATTCGTGAATATTTACGAATTTCTTATTTTTAGATTTTTTATCCTGAATTTTGGATATCATATTTATTTTTTATTAAATAAAATACCACTATTATCTTTTTTAAAAAAAACTTGAACGATTATTTTCTCAAGTATTGATAAGAAAGTTTGAAGGATAAAAGATTTTCTCCTTTTTTTTTAATATTCTTTTGGATAGTCAAAGTGTATAGTTTAGTGGCGGAGCTTAGTTCAGACAAGGGGGCCATAGCCCCTCCAAATTTTTTATAAAAAATTTAGTAGTACTTTTTCAAAAGATAAAAAATAGTTCAAT
>NC_029790.2:135873619-135874723 GCF_000816755.2 Arachis ipaensis | reverse complement strand
TATTTATTTAATTTAATATTATTTTATATTTTACTATTTATTTAATTTAATTTTTTATATGATAAAAAATAATAGAATATTTAATAAGTATTAATATTATTGTATTTGTATAAATTGATAAAAAAAATTCAATAAATATTATAAATTTTAATATTTGTCCTTCTAACTTCTTCTTTACATATTTTACAGGATATATATTCAAATTTTTATATAAAATAATAATAAAAAATCAAAGAATTGATACATTTTTTAAGAGGAAGGCTAATATTTAAGAAGGAGAACATATAACTTTTACAATATCAACACTTGTAGATAGTTTTTCTACTTTAATGAATCACGAAGAAAGTGAGATATAACTTTCAAAAGTTCAAAAAGTTACATCTAATGACTTTAATCTTAACTTTTTAGAATGAGATCTTCTTGAAAAACGGCTTTAAATTTGGCAATATCACCCAAACCAGAAAGAAGAGATTAGACGAACTTATCTTAAATGGAATTCATATCAAAAATATTTTGACAATTATTTTTTATCTGACTCTCCAAAATTTTATTTCAAGTTCCGGCACTGGTATAGTTGTTTGAATAGGAAAGCTCTTTAACTAAAATATGATGCATTAACAAATTGTAGGGTTAGATCCTCGTAACTCTTTCTCTAACCGACACCCTAATAATACAAAGAGGGTTCGTATCTAAATCAAACTAGACAGTACAATAACACCTTTTTCTTTAACTTATCAAAGTATAGAAGATACATGGAAGATGCAATTTGTTATATCAAAACATGAGTGTGGTACAGTATAGAATACTATTAGCTAGAGTTAACATTTAACAGAAAAGAAATTGGAAAATAATAGCCTCCAAATTGCATCTTTAGAGGATACTACATAATAATATTATTGGATATTCTTTTTAATTTCTAAATTATTATTGACTATGTAGAGTATTTTATTTAAAATTTGAGTACATATATGTATTTACCTAAGTCATTAAAATATTACAAATTTTTATAATACTTCTAATATTTTTTAAGCTATTTTTTTAAAATTGTTTTGTATAAAATAAAATATTTTTTGTAGTATAATTTAAATAAATTTATTAAAAAAA
>NC_029790.2:135872729-135873487 GCF_000816755.2 Arachis ipaensis | reverse complement strand
ATATTTTTTTTAATTTTTAAATTATTAATTTTTTAATAAATTATTAATCTTTTAATAAAAGAATATGTAGGGTATTTTATTTACTATGTAGAGTATTTTAATTATTGCTCACTATGTAATTCGAATCAGAGTTATTCGAACTGTTCAGGCATAATTCGAATTAGAGTGATTCGAACTTCTCCATGCGTAATTTGAATCAGCATGATTCGAACTACCTAACATGCTCCTTCATAATTCAAACTGCATTGATTCAAATTATTATTATTTAGTTCGAATTACATTGATTTAAATTATATAAATATATATTTTTAGTTGATCTATATCTCATTTTTTCGTTTGGTTGAATGATATAATATACTAATATCTCATTCAAACTGACTTAATACTGCCATTTGCCATATAATTTGGTTACTTAGTGTAATCTAATCTTAGGATTGGAGATGGCGATAGTTGGTGCCTAATTTTCAAATTGTTATATTATCAAGACATACATAGGACACTAATAAGCAGTTTATTCAAGCCTTGGGAGGATAAAATATACGATACTACAAAATAATTGAAATTTTAGTAGTAGAACAATGATAATACTAAATTATACAAAGGTATTAAAATTATATTTGTTAAGTATCCATCATATACTTACAAAAAGTTATATTTATCTAAGTTGCATTAGGTTTTTCTTTAAAAATCTCTTTTAGGGGAGATTAATGTCACCCGTTGCTAACTAATATATAACTATATATAAGTATTTGATGCTA
>NC_029790.2:135870617-135872641 GCF_000816755.2 Arachis ipaensis | reverse complement strand
AACTCTGAGCAATTAGTAAATAACTAACCAAAAAATTAATTATTAATAAAAAAATTAGAAAATAAAATTTTATAGTTTAATATGATAGAAAAAATTAAAATAAAAATTTTGACACTAATTTTAAAAAATTTGGCCCAAAATTGGATCGAACCGAATCCAAACCGAACCCATGGGCCCAACCCACTCACTATAGTAAGTGAGCTCAGGTATTTCTCTCCCTATTTTTGCATGCTGAAGACGTTGGAGTAGCCATGGGAGAAGAAAGAAGAAGCAAACCCTTGGTTTCCATTTAAATTCACGTAACTTTTGATCCAGAGCTTCGATGGTTGCATCGTTTGCGGCCACGCGACCGCAGCGTTGAACTCTACAAAGCCCAGTGGTCAATTAGGTAAGGAAGCCACGTTTTTCTTTTTCATTTTCTCTTTCCCAATTTCGAATTTAATGTGTAATCGTGTTAGATTTTGCTTGAATTCGATGTTTAGGTTCGAATTAACTCGCGGGTATTGCCGGATTTTGACCCAATTATCCGTTGGTAAGGTGAGGACAACTCTAACCCTTGTGAGATCTGAATTCAAGTGAGAGTTATATTGATTTAGTAATGTTCATTGGTATTAGACTGAGTTGTGATGTTAATTGAGGCTTGTTGATGGAATTGGTGGTATCGGAAAGCTGGATGTTGGGATGTGGTAGCTGAGTTTTCTGTTTATGGTGTATTTTGGAAACCTTGGAATTTGTGAAAACGGTGCTAGTTGAGGCGTTCCAGATGTTACGAGAAATCGACCAAGGTATGGTTTAAGTTTCTCGTATTTAATATATAATATTCTGTGAAAACTTAGACTAAGTGACCATAGGATAGGCAAATTGAGAATCTTGTTGATGTATTTAAGAGGTCGATGCATGATATTGTTGAATTTGAGAAATGGTAGGATGTGAAGGTTGTTGTGGTGTTGAGAAAGGTTTGTTGTGGTTGATGATGATGTAGTGAGGATTGATGGATATAAAATTGTTATTGTTGTTTCATTGGCATATCATGTTATTTGGATATAGATTATTGTATTTGAGCTGTTGAATGATGTATGAGACAGTTGAGGATGTTAGTTAATTGAGAATAATGAGATGCATATGTGAGCTAATGACTGAATAATATTGAGCTTGGGATATTATTTTCTCCCATGTCAGCCTGGGATTCCTCCCACGGATAATGTTGAGCTTGGGATATCGTCTCCTCATGTCAGCTTGGGATTCTTCCCATGGTTAATCTTTGAATTTGGGGTGTTGTCTCTTTCTCCCATGTCATCTTGGGACTCTTTCCATGGATGTTATTCAGCTTGGGGTGTTCTCTCCCCCATGTCAGCTTGGGGATTCTCCCCATGGTGAGTATTGAGTTTGAGAACATGTCGGACTGGCTACGTAACCGACAGTTGATATCAACAGCCATAGGACAGGCATGCACCATATGCATTTGTATGTATTTTTTGTTTGTGCATTGATTGGAATTGCCTAGTTGATTATAATATGCTATTTGTTATATTTGCTATCTGTATTACTTGTAATCTACCTATATTTGCATTGTCTGCTTGTTTGTCTTTGTAATTTCACCGGAGATAGAGGAACGGGAAAAGGCGGAGAGATTTAGGGATTCAGTTAAGTTTTAGTTTGGTTTGAGGAATAAGTTAAGTTTAGAAAGCTTTAGAGAACTACTCCCGTTTATGGTTTCTGTTTTAGTACCTTAAGATTTATAATCTGAGTGTCGGAGTTCTAGGATCGCCTTCGGCTTTCTGAGATCTTATATAGTTTGTTTAATCTTATGTACTTAACTCTCCGAACAACTTGTTTAATTTGCTCCTCTTACAGGATTGTGATAACTAGGGTTTTATATATGTATTTTGGATGTTGGGTTATATTATATATGTATGTAAATATTCACCGGCCAGCCTTAACTTCGCAGGCTGAGTTAGAAATTTGCTATTTTGTACCTTGACCCTCTAATATATAAATCTTAGAGAAATTTGAAATTTTGTACC
>NC_029790.2:135866548-135870540 GCF_000816755.2 Arachis ipaensis | reverse complement strand
TATATATATATATACCTTAGTTTTCTTCGTATGCAAGTTTTTTGTTTACGTGAGTGCTGCTACGGCCTTTGTTTTAGACTCCCCTTCAAAGGCTCCTTGTTATACAATCCCGTTCAACTATTATTATGTACAATTTTACTTTTAGAGGTCGTAATACCTTGCCACCTCAGTTTTATGACTTAAGTATAAGACTTTGGGTGGTAGGGTGTTACAAGTTTTGTTTTTGGCCTAAAGTGTCGCAAAAATGTCGAAATTCAACTGCTTTGAGCTCAAATCTCTCTAACTCCTTAGGCGTGATCCATGGGTACTTCAAGAGGAGTTCTCTATACATGAAGGAGAGTAGAAATTCATCATATCTATTGTTTTAAAAATAGAAAAGGAAAGGAGAAAGAACAAGAGTTTACATAGCCGAAATTTCGGTATAAACGTAAGAATTAACGAAAACGGGCAATAGTTTGTGCTTGTATTGTTTGAGTCCTTGAAGAACGCATGAAGAATAATGGAAGAAGAGTTGAAATAGGGGCTGGGGTGTAGAGAACAAATGCAAGAATTTCTCTATTTCTCTCTCAAGAATTCGGTCAAAAGAGTGTAAAAATGTGTGAAGTATTTTGTGAATTTTGTGGCCAATGCTTCCTTAAATAAAAAATCAAAGTCTTGCTGAATTTATGGTGGTAAAAGTGGCCAAAATTTTTGTGGTCAAGGGCTAGGTTTCAATGAATAAGGGGCGTGAAAACGAGGAAGTTTGGTCATTGCTTTCATGTCGAGCTTATCCGTAATTAACCACAGTTATTTACTCGAGGTTAAGAAACACATCAGAGAGGGGTGAAAGGCTGAGATAGTCTCGGCCTAGAGACTGAGAAGGAGAGACAAGTTACATGGGTGGCAAGTAAGAAGATTTAAGGTCTCTAGGAGTCGTTTGCGGAATACTAGTCAGAAATTCAGTTCAGAGTAAATTTTATCGTGTGGTAAAATAATTAATGGCTAAGATTTATTCTTAAAGAAATATATCATGAATAGATGGCTAATATAAATCTTAAGACACATTTAGTTGGGTAGAAATTATTTTGACCACTAATTATGAGGTTTTCGGTTACTAGAGCTTTTCTTGACGCACGCAAAACCGTCACTAAAAGTGAATTTCCGGCTCAAAAAGTCTCTGGTGAGGAAAATAAACTAATGGTAAGCTAATATTTATTATTTACTAGTCAAACTTGACTTAGAGAGATTAATTATCTTCATAAAGTCAATTTTGACCTTATTAATGACCTTTTTCTATTTAATTTTTTTCTTTATTTTTTTTTACCATTGGGCTAGCCTCACTATTTCTAATTGGGCCGTGGTTCGAAATTTCTTGGAATAATTTTAAAAAAAAATAGTTAGAAAAGTCTGTTTTTCGAAAATCGAGTTCTTACACGTTTGCTTATTTATCTTTGAAAATGCATCCGTTGTGGTTCCGAGATTCTTGGGACCAGTACCGAAGTGTATCGAGGATCTTTTGCTTCAGTAGTTCAACCGTCTTTGACCAGGTGGTTCCGAGGTATAACGTCAGTTCCAAATTTAGGGTACGGAGCAATATATATCCATTAAATAGGCCAGTCTAGTAGACTTAGTACAAATTAGATACACCTAAAATCTCATATAACAGCTCGGTGTATTTTCATCCTCTAACTACATATGATAAATTAATCGACTATGTTATGTGCATACTAAAATTAACCATCAAAATCATTCATTAATATAAAATATATGTTAAAAATTATTTTAATATAAATTTATAATAGATTAAAAAAATTGAAACAAGTGTAAATGGTTTTGTGTGAAGTTAGAAGTTAGAAATAAAGTGAGTGAGACTGGTGGTCTGTTGAGTTGAGAGTTGAGGGAGACATAACAGACAACATAAAGTTTTAAAATGTCTTATGTTAAAATGTTCAAGTCCAACACAAATCTAAAGTAATATTCGACTAAAAAATTAATATATTACACTAAATGAAATAACTATCGAATAATTATAATTTTATTTGAATTTTACAATATCCTACAATAATGACAGATATATTAGTTTAAAATAATTTATATTTTTCTCTATTTCAAGATATAATAAAACTTTTATTAAGAGAAGATAGGATACAATTTAGTATTACACTTTATACATAAAACACTATTGTATATAATTACTTATGATCCCTATAAAAAAAAGAAGATAAACCAAAAAGACGAAGTAGAAGACGGACAACAGTCTAAATCTATATTTCATCACTCAATAATTATTAGGTGCTATTGGTGCAAATTATAACCCTTGTACTAATATATTAATTGAACCATATATTTTAATCTACTTATAACAAGGTTTTGAAAACCGATTCAAATCGACTGATCAGACCGTAAAATAGTTAACAAGACGGTTCGGTTAGAAGTCATAACTCACAACCGCTAAATTCAAAAATATTATTGAACCGTTGAACTGGTCGGTCGAATCGAACCGCAACCCGATCAGTTTTCAAAAATTTTCATCAAACAACGTCGTTTTGTTCACGGTGGGAAACCATAACTTTACGAACGCGAACCTCTTCACCAAAGTCCAAACGAAGCATCCTGCCGCTCTCTCACTCATGCGACACTCCTCCTCCCTCTCCAACTCGAGCTCCTCCCTCACTCCCACACCTGCTCCGTCCAGCTACCGCCCTGCCACTACCGCCGTCGAAGCCACCACCTTGCTCGAAGCCGGTCGTCTTCGCCGCTGTTCAAACTTTGAAGTCATCGTCGGTGCTGCAACTGGTCTCACCTCATTCCTCCATCCCGCAGCCACTGTCCCGCTGCGCCGTCTCTATTCCGCCGCGTCAGCCCCACCGTCGTGCTCCTTGTCCTGCTATATGCTCTCTCTCAAAGGATCTAGTCCGTTCCTTAATTGATTGAGCAGGTAAGTACATTCATCTTCCCCCTTGACTAAGTCCGGTCGAGTTAGATTTTCTACATCGATACTACAAAACTTGCTCTCTTTAGAATTTTTTTTTCAAAATTGTAATTGTTATTTTAACTTTTAATTGGTTAGTTAATCTATGATTTTTCATGTTGCTTCTTCAATTGTTGTTATCATTAGTTATTACTGTGATTTAGGATTGTGGATGATCTTAAATATTGATTCTGATATGCTGCAGCGTCCTCTCTCTGCTTCTGCCTCTTCTCTGCCTCGACCTCCTTTCTCTTCTGCTGCGTCACCTCTCTTTTCTGCTCCACTGCCGCCTTCTCTTCGCCTCTCTGCTTCGCTTCCTCCTCCTTTCCGACCCACTGCTCCGTCGTCGCCTCCTCCTCTCCGCCGGTGTGCTCTACTTTCCTGCCATTTCTTTTTTTTTTCTTCGGCTATTTTTTTAATTTTTATTGTTGATTGATGTGTTATTGTTAATCAAGTGCCAATGTTGCTACTGTTATAGTTGAAATTATGCTATTTATTTGTTGTTCTTCCTGATTGTTAATCAATTTTCTAATGAAATTGTTGATAAAATTGATCCCGTTGTTAATCAATTAAGTTATAGTTTTAATTTTTATGTAAGGTTATGTTCAATCTCATCGATGATGATTGATATTAAAGTATAATATTAGTTTTGTGTTACGACACAACTAATATTGGGCTGTACATTAGAATTTCGTAGAAATATAAATAAGAGTATTGAGCATTGTTCTGAAAACGAACCTGTCCGACCGATTTAACCCGGTAAATTAGAAACCAATCAGTAAGCTGATCCGGTTAAGCTTGAAAACCGTCTAAAAAAACTAATAAAAAATCGGTCGAACCGGCCAGTTTTTTAAAAGTCTCCACTCTCCCGGTTCGATAATCCTCCCAGAACGGCGCTGTTTTATGCTTTAGGAAAAAAAAAAAAGGCAAAACCCTAAAACTAAAGAAGGAAACCACCCACCGACCCCCGATCCAAATCAACTACGACACAGCAAAGTCTCTCCTCTCCTATCAACTACGCCCCCCACCCACACCGACGACA
>NC_029790.2:135863076-135866523 GCF_000816755.2 Arachis ipaensis | reverse complement strand
TCACCGACGTCTCTGACGCCACCGACGCCCGCCGCGCAGCCACCTCAGTCTCTGCATCCGCCCTCGCAGCTCCCCGCAGCTCCCCGCAACCCCCACAGCCACGCAGCCCCGCAGCGGTGCAGCCACCACACCCACGCAGCCTCCACCGCCACCGTAGGAAGATCCGTCGCCGTCGTAGGAAGCTGTGTCGCCGTGATTGGAAGCTCCCTCGCCACAGGGATCCTTGGGAAGAAATGTCCGTCAGCAATCGCGATTACCGCGCTGAAGGCGATTACCACAATACGACGTGTGTAGTTTTTTGCTGGACCACTGTTGGGACCGTGAGATCTGCCGTCTCCCGGAATGCCGCGCAACCGGGAGATGGCAGCTCTCACTGTGTCAACAGTTGTCCAGCAAAAAACGAGGCACGACTTATTGATCAGCACGGTAATCGCGATTGCTGACGGACATTTCTACCTAGGGATCGCTGTGGCCATCAGTCTATCACGATCTGCTTCATCATCAGGATCACCTTTGCGATTTGGATCTTCGGAATCGCTGGATAGATCGCCAGAATTGCACATTGCAGTGATGATGAAGCTTATGATTGAAGAGGCGAAGAAGAACAAGATAGAACGGAGAGGATTGAACGGAGACATTTTCTGACCAGAGAAGAAATGACTCACTTTGTTATTTATTTCAGTCTGAGAAGAGATTTGGGATATTATATTCCATCCTTTGAAGAAGACTCATAACATCCATTTGGAGAAGGCCTCTGTTCTCTTCAACCTGGGAGCCCTCTGCACTCACATTGCTCTCTCCTGCGATCAATATGATAAACAATCAGTTTCGCGACTTGAAATCGAAGTTTCCTCGTCCCCAATCTGATGAATCATCTACCTTTTCAGTTGATCTTTTCTTATTACAAATGATTGATGTCCATCTTGATTTGTTAAATTGTTTGATTGAGATGATGCAGGCTTTCTCAGCTTATAATCCGTTGACATATGAGCTTTTAGCTTATGATCCAAGTGATGTCACTGAACAATTTCTTTTAGGGTATTGTAAGGCTTACTCCATGCTTCAAGGGTAATGTGAAGCACCACCATGCTTGGACCTTCTCTCTGAGGTTAGCCCTTTCAAGATTAAAGATGGGAATCTTGTGGCCAATGCAACCTTAGAGGCACCAAATTCGGCATTGGAAAAAAGCTTTAGAAATTAACTTTTTTATTTTGTTGGTTTATGCTAGAACTTTGATCTTGTAGTTATTGCGGGTTATTGTTGCATATCGGTAAATTGAACTTATTCAGTGTTTCCAATTTCCATCAATGCCTAATAATTTTAAACAAGCAAATAATATTGTTTCATTTAGAATGAACTTCTGCTTTGGAAAGATGTGAATGAACTTGTTTCCTCTTCAGCAAAGGATATCATCTACCAGCTATATGTTGAGCATGTTATGATGCCATTGCTTGATGCTGGGGTATGTATATGAAATGTAAAAGGTGCTCCAGCATTGTTTGTTTCATTGTTTAGTTTTTGTTTCTTTCAGTACTACGTTCTGACTAATTTTACTGTTGAAAAAAATGGGTTTTGCTAGTAATAAGAGTTTCTATGATACTGTGGTTAATTATGGCATGAGAAAGTTAATGATTAGAGATATCTTAATACGGTGCTTTGATGTTTTGTTAGGTGCATGTTTTGGTGTCTAGGAAATTCCTTGAATCAATTGAGAAGATTGTTATTAGCCAACGTCCTGTGCGGCGAGTCGATGCTGCCCAGATTGGTAAACAATGTGATTTTGGTCTTCTTATGTCTGATCATTCTGTGTTCCCTCATGGTACTGGATTTTTTTCTCCCCTATTTCGGTTAATTTGTTGAAAATAAAAAAAAATGAAGTATTAGAATTTAGAACAATATAACATTATCTTGCTGAGAAGATATTTGTACATAGGCTTATCACCAATTTGAAATTCTGTTCCTTGTTTTCATTTCAGATAGCCCTCCATTTCTCTTGAGATAAAGGCATGATTTCCATTATGTTCATATATTATTATTCTTCAGTTCAATCTTTTCCCACTAATCTAGCTGCTTTTTCATTTTTGGCCCCTTGTTTTACCCTGCTTGTAACAATTTAAACTACTTTTTAAAAAATGCAGCACAAATGGAGATTTCTTCCTCAATCTGAAGGAAATGCTATGAAAACGAGAGTAACTTGATTTGAAATGCATCAAGCTCTGAAGTTGCATCAAGGCGCGGTATAGCACACAAAAGTTAACTTTTCATGGTGATTTGAGGAAAGGCTGAAGTCTGTCATTGAACCCGATCAAGGTCATTGTACGGAGAACTTGTTTACGCTCGTTGCTGAGACCATGCACAAATCAAGAGTCCTTGATCTGCTCCTTGAGGTTCAGAAGCTCGACAATTTCGACATAGAAGGAGCCATCCATGCATATTATAACATTACTTCTCGACATAGAATGAATAAAATGCATATTATAACATATTATAAGTGATTTGATCCTTGTTTAGGTGTATTTTATCGACCTTGATTTGAAGTGATTGAATAAAATGGAAGAATATTATGAGTTAGATAAGAAAATAGTGAGCTGTTATAAACAAAGGATGAACATGGATCATCAAGAAAGAAACCAAGTTATTAACAAAATGGATCAAGAAGTAACAAATGTGCAGGGAACTTCTTGAGAATACCAAGAGTGCAAAAACATAACTGAATTATTTGTTCATTTATTGCTGCCTATATTATATAGGGGAATTTGTTGCTTGGTTAATTTTGGTATGATCTTATCTTAGGCAACATAATAGCAACAAGATAATTTGTACAGTGTAGTGTACATTTATAAGAATGTATACTACATGAATATGTTCATTTAATTAACTAAATCAGTGCCAAACAGCATAGTTTTGACCAGAGGTAGCAACTTTGAAATTTGGGGGAATAAGGTTTCCAAGATCCATCTTTGGTCCTATCTTCACAATGATCTTGTTATCTATCTCAGCTACATAAAGGTCACCCTCAGCTGCTAGAATGTTCACATTGCTCTTCTCATTGATGCCGCTCTGGATCCTTATTTCACTTAATTTGGATATCTCTTCCTTCAATCCCCAATCAAAAAAGTGATCATAGAACTGCAAAATAAGATGAAACATTTTTTTAAAAAAGAGAAAAATATATATATTGAAAATCCTCCTCAATTTTAATTCTGATTTAAATGCTATTATTCATACCCTATTACTAACAATCTAACTATTTTGTCCATAAAAAACTGTAAACAACCAAAATATACACAACTTTTCTATCTTATTCGTGTTCTGCGTATAAAATTTAAATTGAAATATAAAATACATATTAAAAATAAATTAAATAACATACATATTTACACACAAAAATATGATAAATAATGGTAAAAATAAGTCAGGCAGTCTATCATAAAATAATTTTAGACC
>NC_029790.2:135860643-135863028 GCF_000816755.2 Arachis ipaensis | reverse complement strand
ATTTAATACTTAAAATAAAATTTATAACAGGATCAGTTAAATACGTTACTGGTCTGTTAAAGATGAAGCATAGCCTGATCTGTTTTGAACTATACACATTACACCACCACAAAAAAAAACAGAGAAGGCTATAAAACGAAGAATGATTGTAAAATAATGTAAAAGAAATTTGAAAAGGTTTGAGAAATTACTATAGTTGGAGTTCCAGGATGTGTGAGGATGTAAGCATAACCCTGCATGACTTTATCAGAAGGAAATGGCCAAAGTTTCTGAGTAGAACCAGTGTCATGATTATCAATAAACGTAACAGCATTCTCAGGTTTCAAACCAATCAAACCAGATGGCTTTCCATTCGAATCTTTCAACCTCCACAACTCCCCTTCAACACCAGCCTGGAGAATCCCTTTCGTAGTAAAATCGAATGCCTTAACAGCGCCGCCGCCATTCTGCGCCCAGTTAGCCAGCTCGCCGCGCGCCGCGTCCTGGTTATACTCGGGCTTTCCATCGGGGCCAATAGAAAGTCTGTTCCAATTCTCGCCGACGGCGAAGTCCGGCGAAGTATTTTCCATGTACGTCTTAGTGGCGTCAGGGGTGTATCCCCTCACGAAATCGAATCTCCAACCGTCGAATCCGATTTCGGTTTTAAGCCAGTTCATCCAATCGGATAATTCCTTCCGAACTTGTGGATTAAGATGATCGATGTCAGGTGCAGGTTGATAAGGCTCGCCGCTGTCGTTGTTTCCGGTGCCGTCGGAATATGTGGTGTCGTCCTTGCAGATGAAGTGTGGGCCCCAGTCGAGGCGGGAATCCGGCGTACCGCCTTCGAAGATGCAGTAAATTCCTCTGCTGTCCTTCCTTTCGGCGGTTCTGTGGTTGATGACAATGTCAGCCAGGCTTTTGATTCCTTTAGCATGGAATGCTGCAATTAGTGACTTCAGTTCATCCTTAGAACCATATTTTGATGCATCAAGATCATATAGTCTTCCTGGAAGGTACCCTGCATTATAAAATTTTTCTTTTAGTTTTGATCCGGTGAAATTTCAAATCTTTAGTTTTAAATTCCAAATAGTTAATTTTGTTCTGTTAAATGCTGACGATTAGGGATTTAAATCTTGTTTTGTGTATACAGCAATTCATTGGACAGTAACAAACTCTTAAATAAAACTTAAATTCACGAAGAATTAGTCCTTAATATGTTGGAAAAAAAAATAAAGTGGTAAACCAAAAAAATATTGATGTGATAGTCTTGCTTGAGACCATCATTTAATGGAAAAACTAACAAGAATAACTGAACCAAAATATGGATATTTTATGGAGACCAAAAATTTATCTAAACCACAAATTGTGGCATTGACTTGTGTTATAAGAAGAGGTCAATATAATGTACCTTTAGGTTTTATTTAATATATGTCACATTCTCTGAACAAGTCTCCAAGAAGTTGAGCTCATACATATACAAGCTAAACTGAAGTGCACAAAGTTTATTTCACTCTACGTGAGAGTAATACATAATTTGTTGGGTAGGAAAAATTACACAAAATAGTTTTATATGTTCATATTCTATAAAATGTGACACCAATGACTTAGATTATAAACATGACATTAACCTCGGTTACAATAACACATTGAGATCAGGTTGTGTAGAAAGGACAAATGAATTTGACCATAATCAATATAATAAATATGTAAGGATTAGTCATAGAAAGTAAAGCAGGATGAAGATTAAAAGAAAGACATATATACCTTGTGGAGAAACAGATTGAGAAGGTGGAGGGAGCCAAACATGAGTAACTCCAGCATTTGCTATGTCAGGAATGGTGTTCTTTAATGAATTGTACCATCCTCCTTTCCCACTTGATTCCCAGTTGAATCCCTGAAAACAAATAACTTAAATTAGACTTCAAAATTGCATGTTCAAATAAGAAGTATGAGGATTTTTTTTGTGTATGATATGATTGATTAGGGAATCCATGCCCTTAAATTATTTTATGTTGGAGCTGTTCCTCTATATATGCTTATATATATAGAGAGAAGCATGAAGCATTATTTCTTCTGATCTGAGTGATTAATTAATGGATGAGTTTCTCTAAAGTGCTGGAAATGATAGTCTAATTAGTAATTATCATTGATTCAAGAATAATGAGAATTAATATTTTACTTTATCACTTTTATAATTCTTCTCAATTTAGAGAATCGTTTTTTAAAATTATTAATACGTTGAAAATTAGAAAAAATCATGACAGAAAAGCAGATTATTATATTTGGTCAAAACTATTTAATGTGTATTCTACAAATATGAGCAATTTATTATTTTCTTTTCCTGTTTTATATATGAATGTTAAAGAAATTAATTTTTAAAATTATTATGTACACATAAAAAAAATC
>NC_029790.2:135852503-135860575 GCF_000816755.2 Arachis ipaensis | reverse complement strand
TACATTAAGACTTTTATAATCTTCTAACAACTTGATAACTACGGCAAATTTTTCGCAATTTGATAACCCATGATGACAAGCTTGTCTACATATTTAATATTATCTCCCTTAAACTACACTGGCATAATTAAACATTTTAATCATTTTTTTCAATTTGATTATAGACCGTTGATAATTTTAGTTTAATTATCAACAATATTGAATATTCATATAACTAAAATATAAATTGCTGATTTAGTGGAGATAAAGAATAAGAGACTAAAATCCTGAAAAGGAAAAAAAAAGTTATAAATAGATATAACTAGTTTTAGATAGTTTTAGTGTAAAAGAAAGAAAAGTATGTCATCACATTCACATCTGAGATTACATTTTTTTTAGAAAATTCCAAGATAGACAAGATATGATTTGTGGGATTTGGGAATGAAACAAAAATATGTAGAGTCAAAGTTACACACCAAGCTAGTATTTGAACCAAATTAAAGTTCCTTTCTATATATATACGCTATCTTTAACCTTGTACGCTAGTAATTAACTTACAGATGGATTTTAGTATTTGTGTTCATAAATAACTTAAAGCTTTTTATCCATTGATTCCTCTAGTGTGGTAGCATGATATAATTTTGTTTGCAAATATTTTATTGCAAATAGTAGCTTGAAAGTTACATCTAGTACCAAATATTACAACCTCATTCACATGTATATCCAGGTTTGGATGCAGGTAGGACGATTAGATTCGGATTCAAGACCATTTTTAGTATATAATGTAAAGTCCCACATCGGTTGGAGAGGGGAACGAAACATGTTTTATAAGGGTGTGATACCTCTTTTTAGTCCCTAGCATGACGCGTTTTGATGAGTGAATGTGTGCGACTATCATTCTTATTGTTAAAGGCAAAACTGTGAGGTCTTGTGTGCCAAAACGATGAGTGAGTGTGTGCGACTATCATTCTTAAGGCAAAACTGTGACATATAAAATATTATTTCTATCTGAATTATTTAAGTATATTTTGCATATGAATAATTTTACTATAGTTTTTCTTTTTCCTGAATAATTTATTATCAATTTTGTTATTTATGATGCAATTTATTATTAGGTAATAACTATGAATTACGGACACTTTGCTGAGTTGCCGTGTTCGCGTGTCGGACACATTTCGGACACGACACTCGTTCGACACGCGTGTCTGCTGTGTCCAAATCGTGTCTCAATAAAAAATAAAAAATTCTTCTCCGGACACATTTGGACACACCTAAATACCATCACGTGTCAGCGTGTCCGGTGTTATTCTTAATATATATTGTTAAAATAAATTTAGATATAGTATACATTATTATTTATTAAAACAAAAAATATTTTAAATACTTGATATAATTAAAATAAGACATTAAAAATAATTTAAAAAATTAATTTATATTTCAATATCAATAAAATATTAAAATATTATTACAGTTTATCTAAAAAATACTTTATGTTTTATACGTATGCGTGTTCCCATATCATATAAGATTTTAAAATTCGCGTGTCGACGTATTCTGTGTCGTATCGTGTTCCGTATTCGTGTTAGTGTCCGTGTATCATAGGGTAATAAGGATAACGTAGCATAGCAAAATGAGTAGAAAAGAATAGGAAAAAATGATGGAAAAAGAAAAGGAAATGGAATAAGGTAATGAAATTATAATGAAATGACATGGATAGGATGAGATCAGAATAATTTGGAATCATCCAAAGAATTAATAATAATTACATAAACCAAAATCCAAATCTAGTATGGTTGAGACAATACTTTATTTTCAATGTTGCGGCACAAATCAGGTACAAGAGTTCAACTTGTACACACTACTTTCCCCATACGTAATTTCCATTATCTTCGGAGTAAAATATTTTGTCTCATGAAAACTATATCTTTTAAAAAGCAGATTATATGGACAATGTGCACTTTGTTTTTCATCTTGTGTTACAAAGTTCGAAATAATTTCAGTTAAATGTTCCATTTCAAGTATGCTAAATTATTTTAAGGTGAATTATACGGTATAGATGTAAATATATAAATATTTTATTTGAGTCACAAAATTATTGACGCATATTGTGTCTACTAAAAAAATATATAAGAAAGAGAAAATATTAATTAACTTTCTTATAATATGTATAACGGGAGTTTATTATTTTATTAAGATAAAAGTAAGAGACAATTATATTAGACGGATAATAAAATTGTACTACCACTATTTGTTGACCTTTTTTTAGTTTTTATATTTATATTTATATTTTTTTTTCAAGTTGAATTTGAATTTTAATATGTAGCTATTGTTTTTAGTAAGAAAATTTATAACTAATGTCAACTATGACGTAAAATATATTAAGGCTCTCAATTTTTATAATATTAATGGAAAATATTTATTTTCAATATTTGATATTACAAATAAAAAAAAATATAAACAACAAAAATAGTTAACTATTAAAGGTGAATTATATAATACAGATGTAAATATATAAATATTTTATTTGAGTCACAAAATTATTGACGCGTATTATGTCTACTTAAAAAATATATAAAAAAGAGAAAATATTAATTAGCTTTCTTACGGTATGTATAACGGGAGTTTATTATTTTATTAAGATAAAAGTAAGAGACACAACTGTGGTACAATTAAAATAATCATTTTATAATTAAATAATAAATAAAATATAAATAAATACAGTAAAATATCATTATAGTCTAATAATATAAATCTTAAAATGTCATTCAAATTTAAGGAACTACATCATCAACAAAAATCTTATGATCTTATCAAAGTATAAACTCAGAAATTATTAGTTAAATAACATATTTCTTGATTGATATTATCATTCATAACTGAAATTGTAAATCAGAAAATGTATAAATGACTTTTAATCTTATCAATTATTAACAATTTAGTACTCTTTATANATTTAAAATTACTTTATTTAAAAAAAATTAATAATAAACAAAAAGTATTTTTACATTTTTTGTATTTATTTTTGTGTGGATAACCGACTATAAGGTTCTCTTTAGTTAGCTTGTTTAGAGAGATTTGCGAAGAAATTTATGTGTCTATCTGAATTGGCACGAAATTATTTAATTTTATAGAATAAGTGTGTTAGAAGAGCAAAACACGTACTTTCTACGTACTCCTGAAATAGCATGTGTATATTTAGTTTTAACCAAATTTCAATTTATAATTTTACTGAGTCGAGATAGGCCGGATCTAATGTCCCGCACAGTGGCACAGTGGTCCAGACAAAAATTTATTAAATATCAAAATATCCCATCTATTTTTTTTTTAAACAATTTAAATGTTTATGTTAGTACTTCCTAAAGCAATTTAAGTACTCCCTCATCGAAATTAGGAAGAAAAACTCTAAATTAAACAAAGTTTAATATATAATTTATTAATTTTATGTTAATACAATAATAACAGTCTATAGTTTGCAAAGTTTGACCATGTTTAAGAGTTCTATGGGTTGAATGGATTTGTTATGAGCAGCGTCATCCCCTTCCTTAGTGGTGTATTGCTATCTTCAAAGCCTCAAAATCTGAAACAAAAGAAACGAATCCATTTGTGCATTATCGAAAATGCTCCTTCAACACTTTGTGTCTCTCAAAAACCCTAACACTCCTCACATTCTCTCCTCTTCCCTCTCTTATTCTTCGGCAACACTTCCCTCCGTCTTCAACCCTTCTTCTTCCACCTTCCCTCACGCGCAACTCACGTGTCCTCGCACCCTCTCTGTCACGTGCACTGCGTCCAACGCCCAAACCGTGGGTTACAGGCGAAAACCCGCTGAAGCGTGGAAAGCTATATGCAAGAGGATATCGTTGATTGAGAAGCCAGAAGTGGATTCTTCTACTGTGTTGAATCAGTGGGAGAGTAAAGGAAAATGGATCAAGAAATTGGATGTTTGTAGAGTCATCAAAGACTTGAGAAAATTCAACAAGCATAGAAGGGCACTTGAGGTATAATGCAATGTTCAAATCCTGTCTTCTTTTTTCGCTTTATGTTGAATTAATGTCTGTTGATATACCTTTCTACTTGGATATTTTAAGTTAAGCGTTTTGAAGTGAAGTGTTAGTGTTTGTTAACTGAAAAAAAAAAAGATTTTTTTTTTAATTATTTTTTAGGGTATTTAGCAAATTTTTAGTAGTAAAAATAAAAATTTTAGAAAAATCAAAAAAGTATTTTTTTTGAGAAGGTGTAATTTACATTTTTTTTAAAGATTTTTTTTTCTTAAAAAAAAAGATGTTTTTTATATAATAAATAAACAAAAAATACTTTTATATTGTTATATTATATACAAATATAATTAATAGATAAAAATATTTTTTTCACATGAAATATTTAAATATAAATTTTTTTTTTGAAATGATCTTTTGAATAAAGAAAACTACAGAAAATTGTTTTTTATAATCTCACCCAAACACTTTCTTCAAGAGGAACCCACTCTTTTCGGCATCATCATCATCATCATCATCATCGTAAATTTCAAAATGGAGCTTCAATCCTTCGCTGGCAGACAAAAATAGACGATCATCAACCACGACATCGGAGACCACTCGCCACAAGAGTGCCTCAGTTCCGCTGACAACATCCCTTGGGGAATGCCGTGCAACCTTGATAGGCCGGATCTAATGTTCCGCACAGTGGCACAGTGGTCTAGACAAAAATTTATTAAATATCAAAATATTTCATTTATTTTTTTTGAAACAATTTAAATGTTTATGTTAGTACTCCCTAAAGCAATGTAAATACACCAATGAGTAATAGTTCAAATGGCACAGACTTTCCATATTCAATTAAGAAGTTGCGGGTTCGAATCTCCTATTTTTCCAACTTTTATAGCTCAAATGGCACAGACTCCTCATAGTCTCTCCATACTCAATTAAGAGATTGCGGAAGAAAAACTCTAAATTAAACAAAGTTTAATGACGCAAGAACAATAAAGGACTTTCTAAGTTAGTGAGTGATTAGGTCAAAGAATATTACTAATGCGACAATGCATAATTGAATATTTGTATCTTGTTTTGTGACTCAACATAAGTAAATAACATTTCCAACAACAAAGAATCAATATTGTAGGAAGTTGAGAACTACAATATATGATAATGGAACAATGATTTCACATGATGGATGGAACACAATACTTCCAATAATGCATCACTGTTTCTTCAGATGTGAAATTGCATAATATGGTTCTAAATCTATGGGGGAATGACTATTTAATTTGTAAACATGTTATGGCACAAGGAAAAATTCTGTTATGTCTTATTATTTATTACAGATAATAAAATGTTCACATTATTTTTTTCTGATAAACTAAATTAGCTAGAATCAATTACACCCACACGGAAAAATTATAAAGTTTTGATTAGTGGCTTGAATTATACACAAGTTACAATGCTAAATATTGATCCTCTGAAACCTCTATGCAAAAGAAGTAAAGGGGAAGGAAAAAGAGAAAGAGGAATTCAAATGACAAAACATAATACAAAAATACCGAGAAAACAAGAATTAACTAGAGGTGCATTGATCCAATTATTTATACTTAATAACAGTGAAAAGAATGAAAATGATGGAACTAATTTGGAATTTGAATACGGTAGAAAACAAAAAAGCTTATGTAAATATCCTTCAGAGTTCATAACTCTATTACACTCATGGAACACCTGTTATAACCTTAGGAATGATGATCCATGCATTGAACTAGAGACATAGTTTTCAGATTTTGATGCTATCTATATTCTTTTATTGCTTCCAAATGATGATTCAAGCAGCTTCTCACATCTTGGCAGGCTTCGGGAAGATATCCGGAGTGAATTTCTGCGCAGCGCTCAAACTTCCCTTAATCTTCATCGCGCCCCTGCATCAATGAACAAAGGAATATGTAAACAACAATGAAACTACGAAAGGCGAACAAGATTTGGAGAAATAAACAGAAACAAAATCCATTAACAGGTCAAACCTCATGAATGCAAGCTGTGGATTCATCTTCCCTAAAGCGACCTTAACAAAGTCCTCATCCTTAAATGAAAATGTTGCATCAGGCTTTCCTCCCTCGTATGGCCCTGAAAATATACACACACCCCACATAAATCATACATTATAGCACTGGATATTCCTTCCATATAACTCAAAAAATTGCAAAAAAAATATTAAGTGCGGCAGTAAAAAACAAAAAACAATTCTTAGAGAAATTTCCCAGTTGTTGATTAATCATTCCTTCCACTCACTTTTATCCAATTCATCACTTCTTGGTACATCTTGGATTGATATGTCTCTTAAAATTTGTATCCAGATACACTAATTCAATGAAGTACCAAGAAGTGACAACCCTAGATAAGTATCTAACAATCTATAATTCGGGACAACCTTGTATAATCTAAAATACCATCAATTGGAAGTATTGTCTCATAATATATAGCAACAACAAACAGCAAGCAAAAGATTGAGATGCAACATCCACTTTGTTAGTATGTCCAATGGAGCCGACTACATGAATCAAATAGTGTCATGGACTCATAGCATTTGCCTAAGCTATCTATCTATCTCAAGGGTAGGGTAAATTACACTAGTCGCCCGTTAAATTAAATTAGGGGATATTGGATAAAACATTGTTCTCAACTCCAGTGATGATTCTTATTGTTTCTACCTCCTCTTTTTTGAACAGAATGAATCTTTTCATCAAAGGCTGGTAATTCTACAAATGCATACACTAACCTCTTATACACTCGATACTTGGTCAATGTAGGCAAAGAGTAATGATTTAAATATAAATGTTATTTTCTGAAAACTAAACAAATAGAAAATTCAAAATTTTCTTTATTTAGAATTAATAGCAAAGTTAGGGAATGAAGTAGCACTTCCAATCATTTTTTGTAGGCAAAAGAAATAAGAGTACCATGTGCAATATACTAATATCTCCTTACCTTGAGAAAGGTCAACATAACTTGCCTTACAAACATTTAGTTTGTCAATTACTTAACTCTATATAAAAACAACACATTGAACATTCCACAATATGCAGACTCAATTTGAGAGATTCATGAAATGGATATCTCCTAAACTGAATTGAATGATCCAAAAAATACATGCTTTCTCACAATCCTAACAACATTAAGCATAATTAATTTGAAAAGGTGCAAGCAAAAAAGCGGGGATTTAGAATTTAGAATTTAAAATTGAAATTGAAAGAGAATGAAGAAGCAAACCTTTGGTGACCTCTCCTTTCTTGAGATCAACAGTGTAGATAACCTCGTTGTATCCAATTTTCTGCAAAATTCAGCTCAGAATTAAAAAACATATAAGAAAAAAGTATAAAAAAAAATAACATTATAATTTAATATCATGTCCTTTTAAGTAATTATCTATCTAAAAGTGATTTTAACTAATATTATCCAAATAATATTTATTTTATCAAAATCAATTTTGATATAAAATTGGCGAACATAAATCATGTTGACACAAACTTACCTCTATCCAAAATCAATTTTATAAAATTAAATTCATTCAAATTCCAATTTAATGCGAATTTAGTATTTCTAAATTAGAAATGGATTCCTTATATTTTTCTCTTAATTATTTCTCAGCGAATTAGGTGACCTAACTCTATTGCGCCAAGGCTAATCCTATTAGAGTACTATAAGGCTAAGATAATCGAAATAGACAAAACAATTTTCATTTATGAGATTGAGATATTGTAGGTAGCTAGGAATCAAATGTAGAAACCAACCAAGTATTTATGAGAGTTGGTTGTCTCATAATTGTGATAGAGTAGAGACCAATAGGTTCAGTTAAAAACTTAAAATGGTTATTAAGAGTTTTAGTGTTTTATACACTTGTTAAACTTACCACAATTTTTTAATAATGGTAACAATACTAAAATAATAATTAAAACAACTGTGTCTTTCATACGCATAGAGGTGACAAAACGGGTCGAATTTGTTTGTCCGATCCGCTAGAATTTGTTTGTCCGATCCGCTAGGATTTAGAGCCTGTCAAATTAAAAAAATTCGCCAAACCCACACCACCAAATTAGTAGGTTTTGGCGGGACAGA
>NC_029790.2:135849552-135852481 GCF_000816755.2 Arachis ipaensis | reverse complement strand
TAGAACGGATTAGCATTTTAAATTCATTTTAATTGGCGAGACAAGCCGACATACCCCATTTATAAGACAGGCCTTGGCGGAGCGGAGCGAGTTGGGGTAAACCGGCCCACTTTGCCATCCCCTACATACATATAACTATTCTTGGTATGAGATGAGAAAGAACCTTATCTGAATCTAAATGTAATCCATTCATTGCACACAATTCGATGAGCATGGGTTAAGCCATTGTTTTCTAACTCATTCATGCTATGATGCTGATATCTTCTTCTTTCTTCTACTCAATAAACTAAGTGCATAAATTTATTAAAATGGCAGTTAAATATCTCTTTCAAGTAGCCCCCTTTTTTTTCTTCTTCTTTCTTTTATTTTTCATGGTAATGGTCAATAAACAAAAGGAAAAATAAGTAGTTTGATTACAAGACTTAGAAGTAACTTATTCGAGTAAAAGTAAGTGCTAAAAAATTTTGGTTATAACATTAAGAATTCAAATTTGAAAGCCTGTCCGAATATAATTAAATTATTAATATTTTTCCATAAACTTTATGAGAAAAAAATATTGAGATTTAATATAATTTTCAGTATATTAATCCATTATCAACAATGCAACAAATAATTATATTTTTCCGAGTCAAAACATTTTTTGTGGGTTTCACATCAATAAAACAATATGGACAATTTTTTTTCGATCTGAAAATAGGTTTTTGGTCTTGAGCTATCCTTTTGTTTTATTTGGACTTGGGTTTTTTTGTCTCATTTGTTTCTCTAAAAAAACAAGGAGGCCCAATGATCTTATTGGGCTTCTTTTTAAGCTTGTGCTTATAGGTGTGGACAAAGCCCAAGCCCGTTATCAACCTAATTTACGCAAAGATCCTTTATCTCATGTTATTGCATACTCCTTTTTTTGTTTTTGGATGCAAATTGCATACTACTATTTATTAGTCAAATTGGTCTACAAGATATGACCAAAAACAAGAGAGTTTAAGAAACTTATCGTCAACATAGACCATGTTAGTTCACTGGGAAATAAGTTTGTTTCTTATTTAATTGTCTCAAGTTTGAGTTCTTGAGATAACAACACTTGTACACAGATAAATAGTCATAGTTATTAAGTTAAATTAGCTGAATTTCTAATAAAAAAATTACAAAGACTTTAGAACCTTGAAAGTTGTTAATCTTTAAAATTTTGTTGTTTCAAAAGCTAAAATGAAACTTTAATTTGAATATGGAAGAAAATAATTAAATTAGTTGGATTTCTTTAAAATTTAGGATCATAAATTCAGTAATTCACACATGTTTGATAAGACTATCAAGGTGTTAGACGTCATTAGTATTAGATTGATTTTGTTATTATAATTAGATTGCATTATTTTTTGTCTATAAATAAACACTTCTCATTGTACATGCATACAACACAATAATATTTAAATATTAAATTTATTCTTACATTATTATGACGAATTCTACCAACTAGGCAAGTAATAATAAAAATGATATAGGTAACTGTTACTGATCCAGCCTACGGATCCTGCACCCGGAACGAACCCCGAACCCGGTCGCTCGGGTTCAAACCCGCTCCGCCACTCGAAGGGCCCGAAACCGACCCGATAAGAACTCCTAACCAACTTTTAAATTCAAATGTCTCCCTTATCTTAGCTAAACAAGATAAAATATGATACTCACCATCACTTATAAATAAAGGACTCAGGTCCCTCCAGGTATTCATTCATTCCTCACATTTCTACCTCTTAGATTCATTCTGACTTGAGCGTCGGAGTGTCTTTGCAGGTACCACCACTCATTGCTCCAGTCAAATAATCCGGTATCCGCCTCGATCCGCAGGTTCTCGATCCACCTCTCAACCCGTACCGGAAGTCTCCAGTACAATAACAATTTAAATTCTCCCATTATCAAGGCTCAAAACTAAAATAAGAGGGAAAAAATATAAATAATTTTCACCACTCATCAATATCGAAGTTGATGTTGCATAGCACCAAATAAAAATAACATAGCCTGGCTGAAAGAAACAAGCAAAGATATTGAATGCTGTGTTGAGGTCCCTTCCATCATTTTGGGGGCGCAGTGGTCCAAATTCATCACAAAATTTAGTAGTAGGGACTAGGCACTACTGTGGTCCTCATTCATAAGGAGAAATAAAATATCAAAGCACCTCACACAAAAGACAATAATAAAGAAATGTTAGAAAATTATCAAAATTTAATATTTTAGTAATTAATTAGTTATTAATATTTAAAAAATTAAAATATCTTGTTTGATTATTAAATTAAAGGAATTAGGTTGATGGTTAAAAGTGATGACTAAAAATAATAAATTTGGATAGTTCTCTAGTATTTTTTTACAGTGACATGTATGCTCATTTTTTTTTTTTTGAAATTTTGTTTAATTATTTATTTATTTTGGTGTGCACGCATGGATTTAAGGCTACCAAGCTTCTATTGTAGCTAAATGCGGGTAGGTCCCCTTAGGCAAAGAATAGTCCACAAATACAACATCTGCCAGGTGCCTGAAGATTTGTTTGGAAATCAGACAATTATTAATTAATGTTATGTTTGCTTATGTAAAAAATTAAGGGGTTATGTTAGGAAATTAATGATTTTTTTGAATAACATGAACAATGAATTTTAAAATAATAAAATTGGTTTAATTCAAGTAAAATACACTATACTTTAAATTACTCATCTAAATCTTAATATCAGAATAATCATCTGTATACTTAGTGAATTGAACATCTGATATATTCATTATTCACATTGTTTAATATTTTCATTGTCTACCTATATTTTTTTAAAATTAAGGTTGTTATTGCTTATATAAGTATATAAATAACTTTTTGGGTGCTAGAATAACTTTATCCGTTATATATATATGATAAATGATTGAAAAATTAAATTTTTTTATTTCTTTTTACATT
>NC_029790.2:135848870-135849533 GCF_000816755.2 Arachis ipaensis | reverse complement strand
CTTTATCTAATAATTTGATTTTAATATTTGACCAATTTGTGATTACTTCTCTTTCTTTCATTTTTTTTTTCTATCATCTTAGGATTCAAACTCAATTAAGATGGAGTGCTTTTATATGACATTCATTTCTAAGAAGCCAATTTTAGGAGGTAGTTATTTTAAAACAGTTGCGAACTTAATGCACCATTATTATTAATCATAGACAAGGAAGAGAGAATGAAGGTGTAGAATCAAATTCATCATGCTTAGCTTAAGAGAAGGAGGACAAAAAAATTAAAATAATAATACAACATCCCCTTTACAAGCTTTTTTCCTTTCTTTTTCTTTCTTTCAATTGTGGGGAAGATTAAGGATAGTGGGAGAAAAATTTTGAGGTGCCCACTATGCCCACCATGAAAAAAAAATACATGGTAATTAAAAATTAACTACCAAAACGGACTCTATAAGATTCTAAAAAATAGTCTAATTATGAATAAATTTATTCATGATTAAACCATTTTTATAAATGTCTTATTATATATTTTTTCGGTATTTTTTTTAAATCGTTTCTTCCTTTTGGATCCATTTTAATTTGTTGACACTAGAATCTTTCAATGCCCGTTTTGGTGATTAACTCTAATTAATATTAAATATATATTAAAAAAAAAAGATTTTGTGAATAGA
>NC_029790.2:135848318-135848822 GCF_000816755.2 Arachis ipaensis | reverse complement strand
CATGCATCTTCTTTATTTCAATTGTAGGTGGTAGATTCTCTCCGAAATTTGGTTGGAAGTCCATTCAATGGCAATGGAAATGGCCCATATTGAATCCCACATTCTGATCCTACCAATTCCCACCTGAACATTTAAAAATTAATAATTATGAGACATTATTACAAAAAATAAACAATGGTATAAGGAAACAAAAAGTTTAATTAGTTATTAAAATGGAATTACCATATATACCAAAGTTTTAGAACCATAACAGTGAATTTTTTTTTTTTTTTTTACCGAAGATAGGAGACTGGAACCCGCAAAGAGAGACTATGCCATTTGAGCTATTACTCATTGGCCTTAACAGTGAATGTTGCACAAAGGTATATATAATATTTGAATAGTTGTAAAAATCTTTGTTCAATAAAGACATATATTATAAAATTATGCAAGGCATTTTTCTCATAATTTCTGAAAATGAAGCACTTAAAATTATTTTTCCTCTAAAAAATATAGCTTATATGA
>NC_029790.2:135848028-135848312 GCF_000816755.2 Arachis ipaensis | reverse complement strand
GGTGTATAAATAAATTGATTCTAGATAGGAAAATTAATTGATTTACATAATCATTATTATATTATTTTCTTGCAAATTAATTCTTAATTAGTTAAATGTATGTACCTAAACTTGGTGACCAAATGATGGACCATAATCATTGTCTCAAGCTTTGCTAGCTCATTACCGGGGCAGGCGTGTACTCCACTGCCAAATGGCATGAATGTATTGGGTTTTGGTGCAACCTATAATTTAAAAAAAAAAATTAAAAAAATAACCTTATTATAAAAATAATAAGTTTCTGT
>NC_029790.2:135842553-135847975 GCF_000816755.2 Arachis ipaensis | reverse complement strand
CTGTTTAACAATATTAAAATCTAAATATAAATAAAAAAAGTTTGTGTGTTAAGAAAAATAGAAAATAAAAATCAACACCAAATTACAATAGCATGATAAATTAAATATCAACAAATTAAATAATTTTTTTTTCAACCATACACACTAGCGTTATCGGTACGAATTTGAATTTTCTAAAGTTTGAATTTTATTTTAGAGAGTAAAGTATAATCTATTACCATTTATTTCAGAGGTGAGACCAAGAGAAAATATGAGAGAGAAAACATTTAATGATAAAAGATCTCACTTTATCCTCTAAAGTGAAAATATAAAATTTAGAGGATCCAAATTCTATCAGTACATATTATAATTATATTCCTTTTTTTTTTCTTTTTTCTAACTATTTAGGATCATAACTCATGCTTACCTCAAACCTTGAAGGGTTGAATTTCTGAGGCTCAGAGAAAAATTCTGGATTGTGATGAATATTTCTGAACAATGGCATTGCTTTCCACCCTTTTGGTATAAGGAACCCTGTTTCAAAATTATTATGTAAATCACTACTATATATTATTTAACTTTGGTAGATAAGAGTAATTTTCACATTGGGCATTTGCATTTGTCACTTTATTTGCATGGTGCATTTTTGGATAAAATTAAGAAAAACCTATTCTCCAAAAAATGATATTTTTAATAATTAATTAAGATACAAATAGAAAAATATTATTGATCTTATATTAATTAGAGTAGTCTTACCCTTGTACTCAACATCAGCAACTGCTTCTCTGAAAGGGAATGATATTATGCTTGACATTCTCAAGCTCTCTAACACAACCTAATAATTAACATTTACATTTCACACATGCTTAATTAATTAATAATAAATTGAAAAACGTAATGCACTTTCAAAAATAAATAAATAAATAGGATAATATATTAGGTGTGACTTGCATTATATATTATACCTTATAAGTGATTGGCATGTTTCTAGTTTGGTTCCAACTCAATGGAAGGTTATCTACTTCATTTGACTTTTGAATAGCCTTTTGTTCTGCCTGCAATCCAATCAATACCACATATATTTAGCATTATTGACATATATATATAAAAAAAAAAATTTATCATAAATCATATTTTAACTTAAAATCATAACACTACATATAAGTGTATAAGTAAAAAATTTCTCAAACATATATTATTAATTGATTCATTAATTTAAACCTAATTATACTAACACCATACCAAATTCGACAAATAGCAACAATTTTCTGTTTGAAACCGTCGCTAAATTAAAACATTACGAAAACAACTACGCATAAGTTTTAATTTTCTCAAACATATATTATATATTAATTCATTCGTTAATTTAAACCTAATTATATTAACACTATACCGAATTCGACAAATAACCACAATTTTCTGTTTAAAACCGTCGCTAAATTACGTGACAGATAATTTAAACATTACGAAAATAACTACGCATAACTCTCTTAATTATTTTAATTTGAAAAAGATATTGCGAAATTATTTCAAAGTTGTATATATATAGATACCTTTACAGTTTGGAGAAGCTTGGGTTGATCATGCAAATACTTGACTATCCATGTCATGACACTAGCTGTGGTGTCTTGAGCAGCAAAAAGCACTCCAATAATGTTATCTGCAATTTGATCATCATTCAAAGTTTCTCCTCCTTCACCTTTCCAATTTAGTAGACAACTCAATAGATCTCTATCAACCAATTTCTTCTCCTTTCTCTCACAAATTATCTCACATAGAATCTTCCCAAGTTTCTTTCTTGCCTACACATTATTCATTTAACCAAATACATAAAAATAAACACAAACATTCAAATCAATGCACTTATTAAATACTCCTTCCTTCCATCCAATAATAATTACCAAAGTAAATATATATTTTTTATTTTCGTTATTCGTATTTTCTGTTTTTAAAATAAAAAAAAGTTAGTGGAAACAAAAAAATAATTTTTAAATTTTTTATATATAAATATTAAAAATAAAAACAGAAAATAGAATTGTAAACTAAACGTACCATTATATGATGGTAAAAACTCAGGTGAAGTCGACTTCACGTGAAGTTGATATCTAAGAGTCGTTAGATGAAAATTTAGTCAAATTAGTCAAATCATCTAACAGTTTTCAGGTATCAACTTTACGTGAAGTCGACTGCACCTGAGTTTCCACCTAATATGATTATATATATAGTTTAAGTTTTCAACGAACCAATTTTTTCACTCCAACTGTTATTATTATTATTGGACGAAGGGAGTTTATATTTTTTTAAAAAAATAATAATGAAAAGAAAAGGAAAATACCAAGAGAGCTTTTTGATATTGTGTTCCTGGAATGGTAGATGGAAAAGAATTATAGCCTTTGTCCACAATCCAGTAGTTCTTCTTTAATTCCTCCTTCAAATGTGGCTCTAGATACCCAAAAATTGTAAGGATTCCAACATCAAAGGAGAACTGCACAAAAAGCATTCAATAGTTTGGACCACATTAAATTATTGACCCCGTATTACACATACACAATAATTAAATATATATCACACTTTATAGCTAATAATTAATATATGCACATATACACATAAGACAAAGCCAAGGAATGAATGTGAAACTCATGTGTTCATCATATAAAATATTAACATAAAATGTTATTCTTAACGTAGTCATCCTACAAATTTAGTATATTCTAAATTTAATAATATTATCTAGATATTAACCGCTGTTAAATGTTTAGCCGCACACTATCTTCTAGCGGGTCGACAACCGCTGCTATCTATTCTGCAGCGGTTAAAAACCGCTACTATTAGCTCCATAACCGCTATTAATTGTCGAAGGTGGTGTAGTGTAAATTCATTAAATTTTGTAAAAAACTAAAAATAGAAATTAAACCTACCCTTTTCATTTCCTTGAATGTGTTAACAACATGGCCATTGTTATTATGATGATGAGCCCAATTTTGGATGGAAGAGAGAGCTAAGGCTTCAATTTTTGGCACCAAAATCTTGAGTGAATCAAGAGAGAGGGACCTCTGAACAAGCTTTCTAAGGCGCATGTGATATTCAGCTTGATGAAAGAACAAGGCAGAAGGACCAATCAAACGTTCCTTGCTTTTTGGGTATGTTGGCTTGAACAAGTGTGAATGAGTCACTAACACAAACCTTGCTGCCTCAGGGCTTGTAAGCATCACACATGGACAACCTAGTATGTTGCTCTTGAATATCTCACCATACCTAACAATCATAACCATAATCTTTCATTATTACTACATTAACAATTTCATTAAAGACATCTTCATATAAAGATGATATATATTGTGAACTGTTAGATAGTTTAGCCAAACATATCGAATTATCTAACGATTTATAATATTGTCTTTACATGAAGATATTTTTACTGAAATAACCACAATTTTTTTTTTAATTGTTACTTCTAAAAAGACATCTTCATGTAAAGATGATATATATTGTGAAGTGTTAGATAGTTTAGTCAAACATACCGAATTATCTAACGATTTACAATATCGTCTTCAGATGAAGATATTTTTACTGAAGTAATAACCACTATTTTTTTTTAATTGTAAAACAATTTAGAAATGCATGCCACCCAAAAGAACTAAGGTATCATAAAGTAGGAAAAGTTATGGAACCTTTTTTGTTTGGTGAAGAAGAAAAGATTGGGGTCTTGAGAATAGAGTTGGAGGGTTTCCCCTATGTAAGGCCACCCCATTGAACCTGGTGGAAGCTTTGGAATAATAGCATGATGGATTTCAGATCTTCTTCTTCTTCTAATTCTTTTTGGAGAGAATAATAATAACATGATTGATGAAAATAGGGTAAGGAGAATGAGAGTAGAGCAAACAAATATTACATCCATGTTTTTGGAATAACCAAAACTCTTTTTTTTTTGTTTAGGAGTATTGAAGAGGAGGGAAAAAATGTTAGAGGGTTAGCAAATATTAAAGAAAAATTAATGAAATGTGGAGAAATAATAATAATAATAATAATGCTCAAATAATATAAACTCTCTGCTCCTTTATTTAGAGTGATTATGGCCGTGTATATATTTATTGATTGGTGATATTTGGACCCAATTATATACATCCTTGTCAATAAGGACTCATGGTGATTCTCATATACAATTAAGTATAACTGAAAAGTTTGTCTACATAATTATAAAACAATCTCGCTACGTTATCAATAGTATTTCTGCCAACTTCTGCCAACTATTATTTATAACTGTATTTAATAGAAGTGTCTTCGTAGATGTGTCTAATAAAAATATCTTTTTTATGATTGTATTTAATAGAAATGTCTTTATAGATATATTTTCTGGATGTGTCTCTTTATATATGTGTTTAAAATATAATAATTAATTATTATTGATAATAAATTGACAGATAATATGTTGGTACCCAATACTTTTCTATTATAAAAAGCTATTATAGGACGATACTTTTTATATAGTGTGTAATTAGATAGCATATTCTTATTAAAAAGTTTATTAGTTTAATTAAATTGAGAATTATTTTTCTAGTTCTTCTTGGCATTTCATATATTAATTCATTTTCATTTGATTTTTTAATATTTATATAGAAATTATTGTGATTTGATTCTCACACCAAAAATTAAATACAAAAAACAACATTTCTCTGTATAGTTGACCAAGAAATGTAATGTACCTAATTAAGATGAGTATGTTTAGTCAGAACAGTGATACCTGAAATAAGTTTATATTATATTGTGATTTGAAAATTAAATTTTAAAACTAGTCATCTGAAATTGCAAAAAGTGTATTGATGACAATGAATAATTTATGAAGTCATTTTGGTAAAATAATTTGTGAAAATTCCTATATATGTGCCAAGTGACATATGCAATAAAAAAAATTTAAATGTATTATTATATTAATATTTTAATAATTTTTAATCCTTAATTTTAATTATAAAAAATACATATAATATATATAATTAAAATTAACAATTAAAATTTACTAAAATATCAGTGTATCAGTATACTTAAAAGTTTTCCTATGCAATAATGCACGTAGGCAACATAAATCTGGTGATTCAGCTTATGTATCCCAGAAAAAGAACATAAGATCTTGTGATTCGGCATATTTCCAAAACATTAATTTGGGAAGAACAAAATCAGGTGATTTATGATTATGATTTTTCAAAGTGCTAGAGGCTTCATGAATTTTGTAGTATATGTAGATATAGATATGAGATATCTATATCAATATATCAATTTACATAAAAGTAACATTCTTATATCTGATTATGAATCTTCTTAACTGTATATTATTGAAATTGAATTTAATTCAATTCTAAAAACTAATTTATAAAGTGAAGAATTTTTCATATTTATAAATTTTTTTCTAAAATTTTATTTTTGAAAAATCTAAAATTTATTATACACT
>NC_029790.2:135842002-135842438 GCF_000816755.2 Arachis ipaensis | reverse complement strand
TACACTTTTTTTAAACATATCTAATATGCAATAATTAATTAATTATAATTACATAGAACTGCTGGAAATGTTTATTGACTTTGACAAAAATCTATTAATTATGTATGTATTAAAGAAATTGAGGCATTGTTTTCTTATAAACATACACTACCAACCTCGCTAATACTACCCCCACTGAGTAGACACTAATAGTATGAAATGATTGTACCAAATGATAAAGTTAAACCAATAGTTGACGTATTGATTGAAAAAAAAAAGAGATTTGATTTGTTGAACAACAATATCTAGCTTTAGAATGAAATCGTTAAAAGCTTACAAATATTTTTATAACAAATCCAACATCTAATAATTTAGCTAAATTTTTAATGATAAAAATAAAAAAGTAACACTTAATTACTTTTTAGGTCAATTCTAGATCTTATAGTAATTAAGTTGG
>NC_029790.2:135841542-135841864 GCF_000816755.2 Arachis ipaensis | reverse complement strand
CCTTTATAATTTTGACTAAAATATATATATAAGAAAACAAAAATATTCTATAAATATTAAAAATAAATTATCAAATAAGTTATCACATATTCGCGTAATTATGCATATTTAAACGTATTATTAAGTACACAAATTTTAAACAATTTTTTTTATATTAATATGTACTTTTAGTGATAATTGATTAGTAATGTACATGTACTAGAATTAATAAAATTCACATATGACATATCCACTTTATTGTACAGTTTATATGCCTATCAATTTAAGTTTTTGATAAAAATAATATCATGACATGATATTAAAATTTTTATAACTAAAAAAT
>NC_029790.2:135838164-135840285 GCF_000816755.2 Arachis ipaensis | reverse complement strand
TTAAATTAAAAAAAAAAAAAATTACCATAAACATATTAAAAGAGAAAGAAAATCTATATATAAATTTGGTATCCAAATTAAAAATTTATATTAAGAGTTAAAGTTGACGTGAGTTGGAGATCAAAATAGAGTGTAAAGCTGAAGATAATTATCCTTAAAATGCAATTAAGGTTTATTAAAATTTGGAAAATGGATAATAGAAATAAAAGAAAATAGGAAGTATTGGTGTGAGTGGAATCTTTTGTTGTGACATCCAGCTAGCTGGCTGGCTAACGCTGCCGGATATCGGAATTCTTAAGATCTCCGATGCGCCACTTTGCAACATCCTATGGCCTCTCTTATGGGCCCACCTTTGATCTTCCTGGGCCCAACTTCGTTTTCCACTCAAATCTCACAAACAAAACAACTCCAATTAACTAACTTGGGTTAGTCGAGTGATCAACTCACTCGTTCGCTTAAACAAATGTCGGGGGTTCGAATTCCACCTTATACATGCAGCAGCTCATTAGCCAGCGACAGACCCTTAAATAGAGCTCAAATCCGCGACGAATTAGTCCTTAACCTATCAGATTGGGGAATACCGTGGGCAATAAAAAAAAAACAACTCCTCTTAATACTTAAAATTAAAGATGCAACCGCAAACCCTAAAATGGAGCTCAGTACTGCAGCGAATTAATCTTTGACTTGTCAGGTTAGGGGATATCGTAGGAAATCCAAAAAAAAAAGACGGTTTAATTTATCTGACAAAAAAAAATTAATTTTTTTAAAATTAATTTAAGTTGGTAAAGTGATTAGTTTACTCATCCACTTAATCAAATATTGAGAATTTTAAATTTTGCTTTATACATAGATAAATTTATTGGTGAGTACAAATTCTTAAATAAAATTCAGATCTACAGAGAATCAATCTTAAACATGTGAGAATAAAAAATACTTTGGACAACTGTTTTGTGCCACGCGGTTGAGCTTTCCACTGTGACATCCAAATCCACCCACATTAGGATTACTCGTTAATGGTTGATCAAGTTTGATAGATTCACCCTCCGAAACAAGAAGTTCTGGTCCTGGAGGTATAATATCAATCACTTCACGTCCATCCGAGTTCAAGGGATGATGGAATTTTATAAGACGGAGCCCTTCCACTGAGGCTATGCGACTGGAAATTGATCCCTATGACTTTGCCCTTTTCGATGGGGTCAAGCTTCTTGTCCGCTGTGTCAGGCTTCCGATTATATGTTTATCTCTCTATGAGACAGATCTCTCGCAAACTCTTCCAAAGATGGCTTCTTTCTCGCGTCTATTTTCGAAATCCATATCTCCGCCCCATTCCAAGGGGATGAATGGAATGGATTCCATGAGGATCAGATCAGAGAATGCTCCAAGGCTCGCTTCTTCCCTTCTATACGACAACCCTTGCGCTAAGGCGTAGTAGTTCGGGCCATCAACAGAGATCCCTTCCACTCTTCCTCCGCTGTTAATCGGAGTACTTGTCTTCTTAGTATCCTGTGCCTGTAAGAAACAGAATTCCCCAATTCAAACTCGGAGAAGGAGGCAAGTGGATTCCCCCCTTGAGGCCCCTTTGAAACCAACTAAGTCAAGCTCAATTACACAAAGCTAAAGGTCAAAAGAATAAGGATTAAGTTAGTCTTTCCTCTTGTTGGGGGAGCAGAATTCTCACGATAGGAAAAAGAAAAATGAGGAACCAACGATTCTCTCTTCTTAAACAACCGATATCCTCCACACTTAATCAACATTTGATAGATTATCCAACCCCGAGCAATCTTAGTTATTAGTGGGGCTTCGGTCCTAAAAAAAATTACTCTCCTCTTACGGTAAAACAAAATGGAAAAAAAAGGTCAACTTGAGTAATTTAATTCAAACCTAAAAGATAAATAAACAAATTAACAAATTTTAAAGATAGAATATGTAGTTGAACGTAATGTGTATATAGTTTGAGTATGATTAGATTTAGCTAAATTCAAGTCTGATCTTATTTATATGGGATATTTTTAATATTCATATATGATTTTGAGCAAATTCAAAAAAATGGGACAAATTAGCTTGATTCGGTATTTGATTAACATATATACTTTTGTATTGAACTTAATAAAGTAAATATGG
>NC_029790.2:135836866-135838099 GCF_000816755.2 Arachis ipaensis | reverse complement strand
TTAGATGAGAAGTGCTTAACTTTTATGAAAGAATTGAGAAGTTTCGTTTTATTATTGAGATTTTAAAGGTATTTTTTAATAATGTGGAGTGTAGTTTTTTTTTTTTAGATTCACAAATTTAAAAGTCAAATTTTTAATTTTTAATTTTTTTATACCATAAATTTAAGGGTTAAATTTGTGATTTTTATTTTTTTTAAATATAAATCTAAAGGTCAAATTTATATTTTAGTATTAAACAAAAATTTAAACCTACAAATAAGATCTTTCGATTTATTTAAAAGCGAAAAAAATTCATCTCATTATAAATTAGATTTTTTTATTTGTGCAGTATAAAAATTTGACCTTTTAATTTTTTAAATCTAAAAGTATAATTTATTATTTTAAATAAAATAAAAAAATTAAATTCATATAAAAAAAATACCAATTAACCATAATATTAAATTACACATTTTTTTCCATTTTTAAAAAATTAGCCGATATGGAATATGCTGGTGCTGACCCAAGTCAGCATCAAAAGCTAGCTGGATTGATTTTTATTTATTTGGCGTAAATAAAACAAAAAAATGGGAGAAATGAAAGAAGTTGGAAGATTTTAGATTTTAATTTCCAGAGACTTCTTTATCGCCACGCTTCTTCCACATCCCTCCAATTGGGTTCCTCCTCTCTGCACCTTATAAAACTTATGGAGTGAAATTGGATTCACTATTTATTATTTATTTTTTCTGGTTACGAAATCAATCACTCTCTAATTTAAAGGAATAGCTTTTTTGTTTCACAGAAAAATACTTTTACCATATCAGTTTTAATATATATTTTGTTTATTTATTTTGTAATTGATCAATTTAATTTTTGTAATGAGAAACACTTGTAATTAATCCAAAATTTTGAGCTTTAGATTAGTTGGCACCAACTCATGAAAATGGTGATGATGTCAAGTATTATTATGTTATCGATATGTTCATCAAATACATCAATCAATCAGAGCAAAAATAATTATGACAAATTCTAATGCGTTAAAAAAAAAAAGAATGCAATATTTTTTTAAATTTATTATTAAAAATAAAAAATTTAAATTATAAATATTAAATTTTAAATATGAATTATTAATATAAAATATAATAAATAAATTATTAAATTTATTTAATTAATAAAAATACAATACTCCTTTTTTTTATAAGAAATGTTTAAAGACAAAAAAAATTAATTAAGTGAAATAATTTCAACATGCTAAAA
>NC_029790.2:135831776-135836698 GCF_000816755.2 Arachis ipaensis | reverse complement strand
ATCTTTTTATTAAGATGATATTTTAAATTAATCTCTAATAATTTTTATTGTGAATATATTTTTCAGTAAAATAAAAAATAATAAACTAGTTTCGAATATTTCTTAAAAGAGATAAATTTATGTTTTGGTGGTTTTGACGACAAGTGGAAAGTAAAATGTACCTTTTTGCAAATTTAAAAACTAATTTATCATTAACTTAACTTATAATTTAAAAGTTTAAAAGTTAACAACTAATAAACAAAAAAAAAAAGTTGGATGCAAATCTAAAACACTAATACCCATCACAATATTGCCAGAAAGTTCTCATAAATTCATAATCTATTCTCAGGTAGTTAACAAATTCATGCGGGGGGCATATGTGTGTGCTACGTTGAGGAAAATATATTAGAGTTGATTATATTTTCTGCTTGTAATAATATTCTAGTGCTGCCATTTTGCCAATTCCTTAATTGTTATGTGAATTAACCAAACGCGGTAGCAACATCAATACGAAAGCTTCTCTTTTAAACAATAAAGTAACCTTTTTCTTTTTCTTTTTTTTTTTTTTTCCTAGATGCGAACAACATAAATAACGAACTACATTTTAGATTTACTAAACATAAAAAAAATTTTTCAATATAATTATCCATGCTTATCTCCAGTTATACCTTTTTCATTATCCTATTTTCACCGAAGCTATTCTAATCCGACCCCCACTCTCCTGTCACGCCGTCTACATCGCCGATAACACCAGATCTCAGCGTCGCAATAAAAAAAATTCATGTACAATAAAAAAATAATATTTATTGAATTTAAAAGAAACATTCATATACAATAAAAACGAAACATCCATGTATAATAAAAAGAAACATCCATGAGGTTGTGCGACGTGATTGATAGAGGGTGGAGAGCGCTCCGCGTCGCGGAAAGAGAAAAAGAAGAAGACCGACAGAGGGGAAGGGACGTGATGGAGGACGACGACGCGAGGGGGCAGAGGCAATCCCCCACAGCGCGATGGAAGATGAAGTTGGGCTGTTTGCAGCAGCACAATGGAGGTGCAACGAGATTGGGCTGCCTGCAGTGACGGGCAGGATGGAAACGCAACGAGGCTGGGTTGCATGAAGCGACGGGCAAAATGAAGATGTGACGAGGGTGGACTGTTTATGTTGTTTTCTCCCTATACTTTTTCTTTTTTTTTTTGTATGTGTGTGAGATATCCACATCTCAATGAAGAAAGAAGATTAAATTGAAGTGAAAGCAAGCAAGTGAATAGAGAGAACAGAGAGAAAAGTGGAGAAGAAGAAAGAAAAACAGCTCTGCTTTATTGATGGAATGTGCAAAATTACAGTGATTGAAAAAAGTAAAGTGAAAGATTACAATGTTGATATATATAAACGGAAGTTGAGTGATGTGTGAAGGGTGTGATGATACAAGTTGGTTGAGAGTTTAACTAACTGAGGGTGAGCTAGTGTAACTATTTTTTAGTTTGCATAACCACTTTTCAGTTTGGAGAAGGTTCTAGGAGGTACATTTCACTAACATGCCCCCTCAAGACAAGGGACTTCTAGGAGGTATACTTCACTAACATGCCTCCTTAAGACAAGGGCCTTCTAGGATTCTGCATCAAAGACTCTTAGCAAGCTCCTAAACTTAAGAAAGATTGCAATTGAGAGGGGTTTAGTTAAGGTGTCAGCTAACTGATTATGAGCTAGGATGTGCTGAACAAAAATTTTCTTTCTTGTAACATAATCCCGAAAAAATAACTGGGTGAGGGCAAAATATTTTGACTTGTTGTGAAGGATTGGGTTGGCAGAGAGGAGAACTGCGCTCTAGTTGTCACAGTACACCACAGACTTGGTGGAGCAAGAAACTCTGATTTTAATGAGTAGATTTTGCAGCCAGACAAATTTTTATAATAGCATCTGCTATTCCTTTAAATTCGGCCTCAGTACTGCTCTTGGATACTGCTGTTTGCTTCCCACTGGCCTAGGAAACTAAATTTGATCCAAGATAGATACCATAACCATTGGTTGATTTTCGATCATCAATGTCACTGGCCCAATCAGAGTCACAAAAAGCATAGATCCTGAAGCTTGTAAACTTGCTGAACCTCAGACCATATTGTACAGTTCCTGCTAAGTACCGAAAAATTCTTTTGACTACCTTCCAATAGGATTCAAGAGGGTTGTGAAGAAATTGTGTCACCTTATTCACAGAAAAGGAGATTTCAGGCTTTATGATTGTGGCATATTGTAGACCACCTAAGATGGACCTGTAAAGGGATGGATTGCTAAATGAACCATCTCCAAAGGCAGACAGTTTCAGTGAGAAAGTCATAGGGTGGGCACAGGCTTTGCGTTGCTCATTTTAACTCTTTTAAGAAGATCTTTGATGTACTTTGTCTGCTTGAGAGTGATTGATCCATTTGGGGTTTTAACTACTTCAAGCCAAGAAAGTAGTGCATCTCACCTAGTTCTTTCAAGGAGAAGGTGCTGTGAAGTTGAGTCATGAGTTCCTTGATTTCATTTTTTGAATCACCAGTGACAAGAATATCGTCTACGTACACCAGAATGTAAATGGATGAAGAGGAGGTAAATCTTGTGAATAAGAAAATATCGGATTGAGTGCTTGTGAAACCAAACTTTTGAAGGGCAGAGTTGAGCTTTATGAACTAGGCTCGAGGAGCTTGCTTGAGACCATAGAGGGACCTTTAAAGTTTGCATACCTTATGAGAGTTTGAAGATGTGAAATCTTTCGGCTGTTGCATGTATACAGTTTCATGAAGATCCCCACTAAGGAATGCATTATTAAAGTCGAATTGATGGATCTTCCAACCTTTTGTGAGAGCCACACCGAGCATAACTTGAACTGATGCTGGCCTGACCACAGGACTGAAAATCTGATCATATTCAATCCCTTATTTTTGGTGAAAGTCCTTGGCTACAAGGCATGCCTTGTACTTCTAGACTGTGCCATCAGGGTTCTTCTTTACTCTCAAACTCATCTGTAGCCTATAGGATTAGAGTGCAGAGGGGGTCAACCAGCTGCCAAGTGCAATTTTTTATTAAGACTGAGTATTCCTCCTCCATAGCCTCTTTCCAATGAGGAGTTGCAAGAGCCTCAGCAATGAATTTTGGTGTACTACAAATAGAACTAGATCCAAGGTTCACTTCAACAGTGAAGGCTTTTGGCTTGAATATGTAGCTTTTGCTTCTAGTCTGCATGGGATGCCGGTTTTGAAGGTAAGAGCTAGTGTGCAGCATCAGGTGTAACAGCACTAGAAGGTTGGATATTTGGCCCAATTACAACCTGCAAAGGAAACAGTTTCAAGAAAATCTGCATGTTCAATAGTGTAAGTTTCTGTTTCAGCAACAATAGGTGTAGAAGGTAATGATTTAGATACAGTATTGATAATAGTAGGAAGTGCATCATGAATATCTATGCAACAAAGGTGAAAGATGTAGGTAGTTGGAGGGACAGTGATTGGTTGGGTTGGGTTTGGTTATTAAAGAGTGTTGGATAGAAAAATTTTTGTTCACAAAAGACAACATTTCTTGTGATGTATACTTTGTCTGAAGGAGACATGCATTTGTAGCCCTTGTACTTAGGGGAATAGCCTAAGAAGATGTATTTTGTGAAATGGTGGTTAAATTTGTGCTTATTGTAAGGTCTGAACCAAGGATAGCACAAGCAGCCGAAAGGTTTCAATGTAGCATAGTTGGGTGTGATGTAGAAGATGACCTCTAGTGGGGTTTTGAGGTTTAGGACTAGTGTAGGGAGTCAGTTAATCAGGTAAGTTAAGGTTAAAACTGCTTCATCCAAAAGGAGAAAGGTAGGTAGGCTTGGGAGAGAAGGGTGAGAGAAGTTTTTTCTATTAGGTGCCTGTGTTTTCTTTCAACACATCCGTTTCGCTAATGTGTGTATGGACAAATGAGTCTATGAGTGATTTTTTTAGTCTGAGGTACTGTTTGAAGGTGTTAGAGAGATATTCTCCCCCATTGTCTGTTTGAAGAGCTTTCATTTTGAGGCCAGTTATATTTTCTATCATGGCTTTTATTAAAGAAAGGTTGAAAAAAGGTATGATTTTTTGTCTTTAGTAGGTAGGTGCAGGTGTACCTGCTGCATGCATCAATGAAGCATGCATAGTACCTAAAGCCTGATTTACTAGGTTGGGGAGAAAGACCCCAGAGATCTGAGAATACCAATTCTAAAGGCTGTGTGTATTTAGTTTGAGAGGAAGAAAAGGACAGTTGGTGAAGTTTGCTGGTGAGACAAGGATCACAGGGACTATTGATGTTGGTGATGTGATGAGAAGAGTGGCCAAGTCTCTTGTGCCAAATGTCAAGAGGCACTATGAGCGAGGTTGGTTTTAGGGACTGAGACATTTGGTAAAATGCTGCTGGTTTTGGGGGTTCTTGGTATAGTTGGTGGACTGGTGTGGGAGTAGTTTATGTTGGAGCTAGTGTCAATATTGGTGGTAGTATCAGCTGTGGTACTTGTAAGAAAAGCAAGAAATATGTTTTGAGTGGCAAGATCAGAAGGTGCAACCAAATTAGTAGGAGAAGGGTTAGAATGCACAAAATTAGAGTGCAGATTTACATAAGAGTCACCAATTATACTGCATTTGCTGTTGTCATTTTTGGCTTGCAAATTTATACATGAATCACTAATAATACAACACTTATTGGTAGCAACTTTAGGCTGCAACCTTACACAGGAATTATCAATTACATTGCACTTATTGCTATTAGTTTTGGCATGCAAAATTACACAAAAATTACTAATTGCAGAATCAATATCATTATCACTAACTGTAGAGTCAGCAGTTGCAGTTTCATCAATAGATCTACATATACTATTGCTCCTATTGCTATTTTTATTTTCTTTATTTTGATTGCCTATAACTCTTCTATTTTATGCTTTGTTTTCTTTTCTTTCAATGT
>NC_029790.2:135825685-135831736 GCF_000816755.2 Arachis ipaensis | reverse complement strand
ATCAATACTTGAGCTTTATTAGAGTTTCACAATGGTCTTGATATCTGTAAATCATCAAACTTATATAGACCATTGTTAAGCCTACCTTGGAGTAGAATCTTCTTGGATTCCTGATATTTTACAGCACATAAATGAGGCCAGAATTCAAAAAACACTTTGTTGTCTAATGCAAACTTTGAGACACGGATTAAATTCTTGGAGATAGTGGGTACATAAAGCAAATTCTGAAGTTCAAAAAAGGTTTTAGTCATAGATGCATGTATGACAAACCTCCCAATATTAGCAATACTCATACCTTTGTCATTACCTCCAAACACTTGCTCAGGACCTGCATATTCTGAACTGTTGACCAAGTTCATTTTATCGAAGGTAATGTGGTGGGATGCTCCCGAGTATGGATACCACCCCTGGTCAGCACAGGTGTTGGTGAGAAGTAAAGCTTGAGGAGGGCCCTAGTTGTTGTTGCTTGAGTGCTGAGCTGGTTGGAATGAAGGTTGAGAGTGCTGAGCTTGCAGGTGGAAGCCAGGATTGGGTGGAAGAAGACCATTGTTGAAGTTTTACAGCTGGAGATTTTGGTAGTTTTGGTCGAACCTATGAAAGCACTCCCAAACAGTATGACCAATTCTACCACATAATTGAAACTAAGGTCTATTCTCTTGCCACTATGACCTACTTCCTCGGAAGCCTCTTCCTCTACTTCTTCTGCCAGGTTGCCCTCAGCCACAATTTTTGTAGTTTTGATAGGACTCCTCTGATGAAGATTCACTTCCAGTTTTACTTGCATCTGGTTCCTTGTGAGCCAGATTTTAATGGACTAATGTTAGATCAGTATTTCTGAACCTCTCATTTACTTCTTCTTACGAAAGGAGTTGGGACTCAAATTCACTGACAGTCACGTGATCTATTTTTTAGTTCACCATGGTGATAAAGGCACTGAAGTCTTTATCCAAACCTTGTAAAGCAGTTTCAATGTGCTCCTCATTTGTCAGTGGAGCTCCAAGAGCAGATAAGGAGTCTACTACCTTATTGATCTTGGAAATGTATTCAATTGTAGAGGCACCTTGTTTCTGGATCATCTTTAGTTGAGTATTTAGTTTTCGTATCTTTGATTTGAGTCTAGCCGCAAAGTACTCATCCAGCGCTTCCCAGAGTTCGTGTGCATATTCATACTCTACAACCTTGTTGACAAAAGCTTTGTTCATGGCAGAAAGCATCCAAGCTACCAAACATTCATCGCGTTGTTCCCACTTTTCAAACTCAGGTGACATTTTTTCAACAATTCTGTCTTGATATGAGCTGAACCTTCTTGGAATTGATAGAGCAGTGATCTGTCTCTGAAGTTTGTTGGCCTTGACGCATGCAAGCGCTTGTCGCTTCCAAGCCTTAAAGTTGTCTTCATCCAATTTAATTGTTGCTGAAAAAGTTGCTATCTGTTGATTGCAGCTGTAGAGCTTTATTTTCTTGATTTTGCGAAGTGGAAGGGACTGAGTGTTCTATGGATCTGAACCGAGAGCTCTAATACCATGTGAGGTATCAGCAACTCAATGAAGAAAGAATATCAAATTGCAGTGAAAGCAAGCAAGTGAATAGAGAGAACAGATAGAAAAGTGGAGAAGAAGAAAGAAAAACAATTCTGCATTGTTAATAGAATGTGTAAAATTATCGTGATTAAAAAAAATAAAGTAAAAGATTACAATGCTGATATATATAAACAAAAATTAAGTGATGTATAAATGGTGTGATAATACAAGTTGGTCGAGAGTTTAACTAATTGAAAAAGAACTCGCATAACTACTTTTCAATTTGAAAAAGGTTCTAAGAGGTACACTTCACTAATAATGTGTGTCTTCAAAGTGTTTATTTTCTTAAATACAGTAACCATACATTATTAAAAGACTACTAAATTCTAATTAAGTTCTAACATATCGTTATTTTTCAAGCACTGTCTTACACAATTTGAAGAAGTGTTGTTTTCAAAATTTTTCTAGACACAACATCATGATATTTGGTGTATCTTGTTTTATTTTATTTTATGTTTTTCAAAATTTGAAACTTTTTTTTTCTTTTTGGAACTAACTAATTAAGTTGGTTTTAACTCTTTTTATTTCTGTTCTAGAGGTGTACAACAAAAATCACTATAGTTGATGATCATTATTAATGGTATAAATTCTTTTTCATTATGNCCCTATACTTATGAGTGTTGTATTATTTAGCTTTCAAGGGTGTTATGGTTGCTTAGCTTTTCTGATCTGAAGAGAGAGTAAAACACAATTTAACTGTAAAAATGTGTGAAACTCCTAGACAAGTGAAATATATATATATATTCAATAAAATTACTTAAATTCATTTTTATTGAATATTTTAGGAAAAATAGTTCATCATCACACACACACACATATGTAAAAAAAACTCTAAGCATGAGAGTGTGTACTAGCATATATGTAATAAAGTTATTTATTATTGTAATAATAGCGCAAAGAGAAGAAGGATTATTAAGATAACTCTCGTCGTTTTTATTTATTTTTTTATAAACATATTATCTTTCTAATTGCTTATTAAATTCAAATCCTTATTAATCCTTATTAATTATGTCCTTCATTAATTAACATATAGCTATAAGATGGTAGACAACTGGACGGTGGTGACATGAGAGGTTATATTAATTTTGTGTTTGAACGTCTTCAACGATTTTTTTACGAGTAATGTTGTATGATCAGTAAATATTATTATTTTTTTAGTAATAATTTGTATCTATATTAATAAAAATTTTGTACACAAAAAATATATAATTATATTTATTAGAATTTAGCACACATAAATCAATATAATTTAATTTGTACTCATATTTTTTTAGAATTTATACACAAATTAATAAAATTTATTTGTTAAAGATAATTTAGTGTTTATACTGATTAAATAGTGACAAAAAATACTAAAAATTGCTAACCCCAAAAATTTTTCTTTGTTTATTTATAAAAAAATATGGCTTTTAATTTCTCTTTAAAAATTAATCTTTCTTAATAATTTTGGTACTAAAAATTATTTTTAATAATTAAATCTCTCTAACGGTCTTTTAAAATATTTTTTAAAATTTTACTATAAAAGAGTCTTTTTAATAATCAAATATTCTTAATAGCCCTTGAAAATAATTTTCCCTAACTATAAAGCTACTCCTCATTAGAATTAATAGCAACCTTGTTAGAGAGAAAGATAAGTCAATTAGCAAAGAGTCTCAAGAAATCACAATAAACCTTAAGCTTTTGAAAACTATTAATGATCATATAGCAATTAGTGCATGGAATACAAAAAAGATTACTCTTAGATTCTATGAAACAATGAAAATGTTACCAAAAGGTTATCAATTAATTTTGCCAATTTTAAACCTAATGTTAACTTACCTAAAATAATTAAACCAATTTGATTAGAATATCACGTAGCATTTCTTGATTTAGTAGACAAAGCTTTTAGAAAGAATGATATAGGGTTGTGTCAAATAAGAAAGCAATATTGGAAGGATGTGTGTACTTTGGCAATCATGTTGCATAAACCAAACCCTACCATTGGCAACGTGTTGATTTTTAAGATCATCAAAGAAGGGTCCCTATAGAACCATTAGCTCTTTGGATTGAAAGATGTGTTTCCACTATACTCACTTGGATTCTCTGAATATCCCTCCAAGCAAACCCTGGATATTATGATCATAGCAGTTTTGAGTTTGACTCTTTCTCCTAAAAATTTACACTATTAGATAAAAAATATAGAAATTATATTATTTTATATCTAAGAGATATCATTGATGATAAAAAAAAAATATAAAGATTAAGAGACACAAAAATATCCTTGCATCCATTTAGAGATAAATATACAAAGTAGAAATATAAAATGTTTAAATTTCTTATACTTTTATTTCCTTCTAAACTAAAAAGTGAAGATAAAGGGACTATATTTTTTTATTTGTATATTTATGTCATATTTAACTTCGCCTATGTTATATTTGTGATACATAACCAGTCTTAAGTCGGGATAAAGGAGAGGGTTGTATTAGGTTTTCGACAACCAACATAAAAATTTAGTCGAATTTTCATGACATGAATCAAAGACGTTATTGTGCTAAAACTAGGTCGTTACCCGGAAACAACGCATTGTATGGCTCGAGTACAGTGTCAAATGAGTAAGAGCCACTGCATCGATGCCCGGATGTAGTGTTAAATGAGCAAGGGTTCCCGCGTTTTTGTGAACGGACGATGATAAATAAGCTAGCTCACAAAGTAAAAGGTAAAGGTCGGAGCGACAGAATGTTGAGTTTTGGGACATGGAATATAGGCACTCTAATAGAAAAATCCATGGAGGTGGCAGACACCATGACAAGAAGGAAGATTAACATTATGTGCCTACAAGAAACAAAATGGGATGGTGCGAAAGCTAGGGAGTTGGATACTTCCGGTTTCAAACTTTAGTATATAGGAAAGGTGAAGAATAAGGGGGATATACAAAGTTGTGAAAACTATAAAGGGATCAAGCTTATGAGTCATACCATAAAGTTATGGGTCATACCATGAAGTTATGGGAAATGGTGATAGAACAGAGGTTGAGAAAAGAGACACAAGTAATAGAGAACCAATTTGGATTTATACCATGCAGATCCACTACCGAAGCGATATATCTGTTAAGAAGGATGATGGAGAGGTATCGTAGTAATAAAAGGGATCTACATATAGTGTTTATTGTTTTGGAAAAAGTGTACGATAAGGTGCCAAGAGAGGTCTTATGAAAGGTTCTAGAAAAAAAAGAGAGTAAGGATCGCATATATTCGTGCAATTAAAGACATGTATGATGGGGCCACGACTAGTGTGAAGACTCAAGGTGGTGTGACAGAGGATTTTCCTATTGGTATAGGATTACACCAAGGATCATCCTTAAGCCCATACTTTTTCACATTAGTCTTGGAAGTACTCACAGAGCACATCCAAGAGCCTGTGCCCATGGTGCGTACTTTTTACCGATGATATCGTCCTTATGGGAGAGTCAAGGGAAGACATAAATAAGAAGTTGGAATTATGGAGAGAAGCTCTAGAAGTGTATGTTCTGCGCATAAGCCGTAACAAGACGGAATATATGGAATGTAGGTTCGGTCTGAGAAGAGAAAACCCTAATATAGAAGTGAAGATTGGAGAAAACACTTTACGAAAAGTTAAAAGTTTTAAGTATCTTGGGTACATCATACAGAATAATGGAGAGATTGAACAGGATGTAAATCATAGGATCCAAGTAGGTTGGTCAAAATGACAGAGTGCATCTGGTTTTATATGTGACAAAAAAGTGCCTTTAAAACTTAAAGGTAAATTCTATCGCACTACTATAAGACCGGCTATGCTTTATGGTACGGAGTGTTGGGCGGTCAAAGGGGAGCACGAACATAAGCTAAGTGTGACAGAGATGAAAATGTTGAGATGGATATGAGTGGTCATACGCGATTGGATAAAATAAGGAACGAAGATATAAGGGAGAGAGTTGGAGTAGCACCCATTGTGGAAAAGATGGTAGAATCGCATCTGATGTGATTTGGACATGTGATAAGAAGACTGACATAATACCCAGTTAGGAGGGTGGATGAGATAGAAGATGGAGAATGGGTGAAAGGTAGAGGAAGACCTAAGAGAAGACCATCCATGAGGTGGTCAAACGAGATCTATATGTAAACGATCTCTCTATAGACATGATACATAATAGAGCTCAATAACATCATTTGATTCATGTAGCTGATCCCATTTAGTGGAATAAGGCTTTGTTGTTGATGTTTTGTATTTATGTCGTATCTCAATTACCATATAAATGTGATGACCACTAAGTTATATATTATTGGTATTTTAAAATTTTAAATGAGAAAATTGTTCTAATTTCTCCTAAATTTTGGTGAAACTAATCATGACCCACTTCGATGTATAACAAAATTCTACATTGACATCTCCAATATGCAAGTGAGGATATCACATATCACTATGATAAAAATTACTTAGTTACAAATTTTTAGTGATAATAATATAATAGTTA
>NC_029790.2:135823926-135825650 GCF_000816755.2 Arachis ipaensis | reverse complement strand
TTTAGTGACAATATAATTAATACAATTAATATCTAATTATCAATAAATATATTAAAAATTATTTTTATTATCACTAAAAATAAAATAAATAAATGCTAAAAGTAATTTTTTTAATAATATATGATACAGTTATGACTTGTAAAATATGATCTCAAGAGAAATTCAAGAATTTTTTTTCTTTTTAAGCTAAAAAATTACCATGATGCATAAAGCTAAACTTATTATTATAACCTAGATGGGTAGTATTAATATATGTACATATAATAATATGATATACTATGAAAACTTTAGATATTGAAAAGAAATATTAGTTTTATTAGGGTCAAAATTCATCTTCTAAAATATTTTATGAATGTTGATTGTCATATGAACACAAATTTTAAATAAAGTATTTGTTTGAAAAAAAATTACTTTTAGCGGTGGTTACTGTTGAATGCTACAAAATTGAATTTTTAAACTAAATTAAATAGTGACGGTTAACTAACCGTCGAAAAAAGTTTCTCAACCCAATCTTGGAAAGCACCAGCGGTTTTTAACCGCCACAAAACGTATAGATTTGGCAGTGGTTATTCTGGCGGTAAAAAAAAATCGCCACTAAAAATTTGCCGACACCTTTAGTTTCAGTGGTCAGTTACCTGTTGCTGTATGTTTAGCGGCGGTTAAAAAACTGCCGCTATCCGAACTTTTAACTGCCACCATCTGCTGCTCTTGTTGTAGTGATGGAGGATTATAAGGGTTTCAAATCTTCCCAAGGAAAAAGAAAAACTTAAAAACCAGTCAATAACCCTACTAGTCATTCGTAAGCTCAATTCAAACAAAACCACTTATGGCTATATAGGCATATGTATAAAAGAAATATCTTAGCTTATACCCTATTATATATGGGCATCCTTAATTTATTACATTGATAATAAGACAAAAGAATAAAAAAGTATCGTGCAATAAATTAAAATGAAAAAAAAAAGAAAATCATGATGAGACTAATACTTCTCTTAATGTTTTTAATTAAAATGATTTAGTTATTCTATCTTAATATGTGTCATTGTTATCAGATGTAAAATGAATGGATGAATATTATTATTTTAAAATTTCAAACACAACAATGTCATGAACAAGTGATAGCAGTAATCAATTTAGATTGTTCGAGTAGTCGATTTATTCGTTTATATTAGGAGTTTAAATTTCACTTTATATATGAATATGTGAGACACCAAGTATATGTATATTAAATCCTTCATATATATATTATATAGTTTTTAAACTATAGTTTGTGAAAAATGTATTAAAACTAAACCCTATTTCGAAGTCATAATCATAAAATATGCGTACTTATAGTTTAGTCTTTTTCACAAAATGGTACATTATTGTAAGCTTATCCCTTCGAAGCTTCAACGTGAGCAATCATGCATGCATTATGTACGAACATACTTTATAATTTATATGAGAGTACTCAACAAAACGTGTTGACATTTGAGTGGCAAAACAAGGTTTTCAATGTGACAATGCAATCAAGACCATGATTTGTGTTATCAATTACAAGGGGGCAGTTGTCTCCTCCTCACAACCTCCTATAATTTACGCCAACTCTACTATATATAATTCCAGATATTTTTACATAAACACAAGTGTAATATAATTAAATCAACATATAACGAGTCTATATATTTTATCTAAAAAATATTTATTTATTAATAAATACGACACCTTTTATTGTAGTTGTGCCT
>NC_029790.2:135823132-135823874 GCF_000816755.2 Arachis ipaensis | reverse complement strand
ATTCAACCAACTTTATAACAAAAAAAATATTTAAAATAAAAAAAAGAAACATCTAAAATAATTAAAAAAACATCTAAAATCTAACAAAAATAAATATTTAAAACCATTGAAAAAAAACATCTAGATTTGCGAGAAGCTGCAGCTGGAGGCGAGAACAACATATTCGACGGCGATGGGTGTTTCTTGCATTGTCGCAGCGCATTGTTCTGGCGATGAACGATGACACTGGACGAGGAAAGGAAGAAAAATTTAAAATTTAACAAAAAAGAAACATCTAAAACCTAATGAAAAAAAATATTTAAAATTTAACAAAAAGAAATATCCAAAATTATTGCAAAAAAAACATTAAAACCTAAATAAAAAGAACATTCAAAACCATTTCAAATAAAACATAAAAAAATATAAGAAAAAGAAACATTCAAAATCTAAAGAAAAAAATCTAAAGTCTAACAAAAAGAAACATCAAAGACATAACAAAAAGACCATTCACAAACATAACAATAAGAAAACGATTACTATAGTAATGCTTTGACAGAGATCATTGCAACAATATTCTCTCGACGCGATGTAGCATTTAACGCAGACGAGTCGTGGTAAATAGTGCAAACTTTCGTCAAGACAACAAACGACAATGGTGGAAGATTGATTGTAGTGCAATAGCAAAAGCAGTCGTGCGAAAAAATATTACTGTTAAAAAAGAAATCATAAAAGAGAAAAAAAAGAATAAAAATTTCAGTTATTT
>NC_029790.2:135820955-135823012 GCF_000816755.2 Arachis ipaensis | reverse complement strand
ATTGTAAAATATATATATATATATACCCTTGAAATTGTATCTATAAGGAATTATTGTGCAGCACTATTTGGCTCATGGTACGTACATTTTTTTTTATGATAACAAAGTGGCTATGGGGCTACTAAGTGCTTTTTCTTGTATATGGTTTCATCAAATATGACATGTCCAAAATTGGTAAAAAGCTATTATATACTTATTATTCACGTCATTTAATTTGGAAAATTTTCATAGATAGGCCCTCTCATCATTTCTCAGCTATGTTGCTCCACACTCATATCATTTCTCTTATCATTCCACCACTTTACTCATTTATTTAGGGTTAATAGGACATATGTGCCTTAAATAATTATACAATTATGGCCACTAGATATTTCTTTGTAGGGAACATACAATTACAGTCGAAGACGGTTAAAAATCCATCCTGAGGAATTCCGGTGGGGTCATATGAAATTATATTTTTTAAGTAATAAAAATTAAATTTTAAATTTTTTAGTTATAGAAAAAGTTAAGTTATTAATAAAAATAGATAAAAAATGTTATATAATTATTTATATATTTTTTAAGTAATAAAAATTAAATTTTAAATTTTTTACTTATTAGTTTATTGAGATAAGTGATTTTACGTCTGTGACAGAGACATGTGCATGTGCATGTGCATGTTGGGGGAAAATAAAGTTACCACAACAGTTTTAGTGTTTCTGTTTTTTTATTGGTCATAAGTTTCCTCAAGAGTTTATGATTGGAAGATAACAATTTTCTTCTATTATTGTGAAGTCTCACTCACAGAATTAGTACAATTTTCTTTTTTTTTTTTCTTGTAATAATTTGCTGTCCATGGGCCTCTTAGTACTCTGATAGACCATACACACAAAAGCCTACTACCGATTATGAAAAACCAAATTCATCAACATTGGGAGAATATTCGAATAAAAACATATATATTGATAGAGACAAAATACTTGTTGCCAAATAATAAATTTGTTTGTTGAATGATTTTTTTTAGATATTTTTTAACAGACTAATTCATTACGAATCTGAGTTTTATTTAGGGGTGTAAGTTATCGAACCGGACCGAAAATTACCGCAAAACCGAACAAAAAATTACAACAACTGATTTGAAAACCGAAAAAATTGGTTTTTTTCTGACAAAACCGATCGGTTCAGTTTGGTTTTCGGTTGGATCGATAAAAACCAAACCGAACCGAAGATATGCATACATTTCAATATTTTAACAATTTTAACCTTTAATCTAACAACAAAAATCCTCAACCCCTAACCATTTCAATGTTTTACTCTTATTATTTTAATTTATTGACTATTTTAAACTTCTAATTATTGTGATTCATATTCTTCTCATTATAAATTAAAAACCGAAAAAATCGATCGAACCAAACCGCTGTTGGTTCGATTCGGTTCGGTTCGGTTCGATTGTTGTAAAAGTAACAAACCGAACGGTTGTTTATCTGTAAGAACCGAATATATCGATTCGATTAGTTTTTGGTCCAAAACTAAACCAAACCAAACCGATAACACCCCTAGTTTTATCTAAAAAATTTTCACTAACCAATAAATTATTAAATACATAAGACAGAATTCGAATTTCTAATATTCACTTAACTTTGACGCACGCAAGTTTATTTTTGTTGAATGATTCTTACATTATTATAAAACATACAACTTCAGTTTGTGCACTGAGACCAAGGAAACGTTTTGTAAAAAAGTTTTGACAATTCTTTTTAATGTATGGTATTTCTCATTTTCTCATTTGATTGAAACTTGACTAGGGTTCCACTAAAAATGGAAGCCCTTGCTTAGAGTTCAACTAAAAATGGAGCCCTTGCCAGCATTATCGGAGTTGACAACTCATTAGATTTTTGGATTTCCTTACATACATGTGGGTGCATGTCTTTTATACCCAAATTAAAAAAATTAGTAATAATAACTAACATCTAAAAAATATATATTGTGTTTATAGTCATTACTAACACATAAGATAGAGGTTTTAACAACACTTTTTTTTTTTTATAATTTTTAGTAATATATAATTATACTTTTGG
>NC_029790.2:135820525-135820812 GCF_000816755.2 Arachis ipaensis | reverse complement strand
TGTTAACTATATAGTGTTGCCCAAGTAAAATATGTAGTAGGATACAACTATAATATGCATAATATTTTTTTGTATATCCTTGGCTAAAGAGTGAAGACTTTGATCATTATTATGATGAATACAAAGGGAAAAAAAATAATTCATGTCCTTTAATTTGGCTCTGCCACAAAAAATAGTAGTTACATTTTAGAAAGAAGTAAGGTTAGAGAGTTAATTTTTTTCGGTTAATATTAGTTCATTTTTAAAATTATTATATTTATCTTAAATTTTAGATTTTAAATTATGAA
>NC_029790.2:135818183-135820303 GCF_000816755.2 Arachis ipaensis | reverse complement strand
TTAATTCAAAATATTGATTCTGACATTTCTTTATTATAATATCACTATGAGATGAATTGTTGGTGGAGAGTGCAACAAATAATATTAAGTCATATAATCTTAAAGTGAGACTGTTGGATGTGGAGTGGATTGTTTTCTTAAGTTTTGGAAGTTTTTCTAATTTTATTTTTTATTTTGGGATATTTGAACGTTTTTCTAACGTTTGTTTTTTAGATTTATCTCAAAGACTAATTTGTCTAAAATTAGTGTTTTGGGCTATTAATAATGACATAATGTATCATTTTGGTTCTTTCTGGTATTCAAGTCAGTCTGAATTATTTAAAAAATAGCAATATTTTTCTAAAGAGAACTTTATTATTATTATTATTATTATTTGAGATACTAATATAAAATGACTTTTGAAATTTAAATATTTTAATGATATATTTTTCTAACTATACTAGAAGAGTTTATTTAAAATTTCAACTACTTATTCAGTCGAATTAAAAGAAATAACCATCCAATTAAAAATAATGAACATAATCATCTGCATACCTATTAAATTGAACATCCGACATATCCATTATTTACATTGTTTAGTATTCTCATTGTCTATCTATACTTTTTCCCAATAATAATAATGCTCGTCCCCAAAACAATAACGAATTTTTTTTTCTTTTTTTTTCCAACCAAATAAAGCAATGCAATTACTTTATCTAAATTAAAAAAATAAGAGGATTTACTATATAGCACAAATAATTTAAGCAAAAATATTTAAAATAGTTCTGCTCTTGGAACAATGAATAAATAGCAGTAAGAACAAGAAAGTGAGGCTATGGCCCGTGAGCATCGAAAGACAAATGCTACCTGCAAAAATGACGGCCAGAGCATATTGCGCGAGACTTCAGGGCAGAGTTCTGGCGAGAGTAGCGAGAGAAGAGAAGAGAGCAACGAAGCAGAAGACTAGAAGAAAAACAGAATTGGGGAAGGAGATAAAAATCCTACCGCCAAAATCTCTCATTCTGTGAATATAGAAAAGAGAAGAAGACGAAATTAGATGAAAAGAATTAGGGTTCTATGTTCTTCCCTCTTTCTAATGGCCTAATTTTAATTTTTTTTTCTTTTAAATAATTTATTTAAGATTTACCACGTATGGTGATTTGATTTAACCAGAGTTCAAACATATATACAGTGTATTAAGTTATGTATATATAAAATATTTAATACATGTATTAAATTCATTATTTTTAATTTTTAAAAATTAAAAATTCAATTACTGATTGGAATTAATGAATACACTTGTCACCATTTAATTGAAACATGTAAGAAGGATATGTAATACCCTCAGATTAATTGGGTATGAAAGAAATCACCTTACAATATATATACATGAGTTAATGATGGTTAAATTAATTTTTAAAAGATATGTAGATTATAAATAGTTACTCTGAATAGATTTAGTGTAGGAACAGAGAAGGTGAATGGATTGCAATCTTTGAAAGTTTGAAGACATAAGATTTAGTGTTGATTGTTGGCAGAAGAGAGCATTGCCACTTGTAATATGGTTATGTCTTATATATATAATATCACATGAATAGAAGGACGATCCACTATATATTTAGTACACGTCTGTACAAAAAATTAATCATAAGAGTTTCAGCAATCACATGTTTGATTTTCTTGTTCCTTTTTCTCATAGTGAATAAAATAAAAGTAGAGTATATTGTTTCATTATTCATGTGCTGAAATTTGCACGTACATGTGTGGGATTGGGAGTTTTCCAGATGAAATTATTAATTTAATGACACACAAACAAACACGTATACTAATGGATGAAAATAATTGCAGAGTTTGAATTTTACATGATGGAATAATAATTAAGCTAGAAAATAATTATCGCTACAAATATATAATAGAAATGAAAAAGAGTTTGGGTACACAAATTTTTTTCTTAAATATCCTTATTTATTTATGTATTGTAAAATTTGAATTCAAAACTATTAAGTAAGAAAATAAGTTACTTATCATTTTGGCAAAATTTAAAAGTGTTAAAATTATGCACATTTAATTAATAAAAGGATAAACCAGTAGATACACATAATTTTTTTTTTCTAAAAAACATAATGATTTTATAAATTATT
>NC_029790.2:135816214-135817790 GCF_000816755.2 Arachis ipaensis | reverse complement strand
AATTTTGTAGGTAGAAAATCAACACTCAATATGCATCCTGCAGTTAGACACGTGTTATCATTCTGGCGCAGAATATACGTTGAATACATGTTGTCTCCATATTAAAAATAATTTCCGTAGATTATCAGTAGTATAGAAATAAAAAAATTTCCAAAAACAAAAAATCTATTTAATAGAGTATCAAAATATATAGGCACATATAGTTTGAAAATAAGTAATGTTTAAAATAATTTTTTAAAGTAAAATTAATAGGCACACATAATTAACAGTCACCTGCTAAATTATGATGATTTTAACTAATAGCCACTAGCTATGAGACAGTTCTTAGGAATACTACATTAAACTGTCTTAAAAAACATCCACTAAATTATGAAAATTAATTATTGGGAATAACTAATAATGTTTGATCGATGAATAGAATAAATTTTTAAACCATTTAAAACAAATACTGAAATATATTATTTTGAAGTGATTATTCTTAGGAACATATAGTTTTATTAAACATCTTGAAAAAAAAAATCACCTAATTAAGTCAAACAATTTACTTTGAATTTTTGCTATGAAAAGGAAAATCTACTTCCTCATGTTCTATCCTATCAACAACATTTTTGGTTTCTTTTCCATCAAAGTTGTTGATAAAACCCCAAATCCCAAAATCCAAAAGAAAAAAAAAATTAGGGGTGAGCCGTGAGCACGGGTCAGTTTGGTTCGGGTTTATGATAAAATTAAAATCGAACCGATCAAAATGTAATTAGTTCGGTTTGGTTTGAATTTACATTTTTTTGTACATGTACTCGAACCAAATCAAACTGATTAAGAATAGATTGGTTCGGTTCGGATAATTGGATACCCGATGACTTTGAAATTCATAAAAAAAAAAATCAAATTTTTATCTTAAAAATTCAACAAGTACAATAAACATGTAATATCAATAGAAATAATCTAAACATGTTAAACACCAAATACATTAAAAACTAAACTTATTAAAATCCAAACATATTAATAATGAATAATCATTGTCTAATGAAAAAGCCATATATATATTTTTATTTTTTTATTAATTAATATATGATCGGGTTTGTAGGTTGGTTCAGGTTCCGCACTCCCAAAACCGATACCCGAACCAATCACTAACAAAAGTCATCGGTTTGGTTCGGATTAAACCCGATTACCCGTTGGTTTCAGAACCAATTTAATTGGTTCAATTCGAATTCGGATGAGTAATCGGGTACCCGCTACCCGTGCTCACCCCTAAAAAAAATATCACACATCAAAGCTAGTTTATTAATTATCACCCTTTCACACTTATTGCTTCCCTAACAAATTAGATTAACTTGTCTAAAAAAATAGTAGCATGATTAATAAAATGGGTCATTCAATCACCTACATTTTACAAACATATCTAAACACAATATTTCAAAAAATCCAAATAATGAAAAGCAATATCTGATTGAAAATGTGATGCCCTACTTGATTGGTTTGCAAAAATAAAAAAGAAAAATATTATTGAAGCTACCAATTTCTATGATGATGAGCTTGGAATTTTCTTTCTTTCTTTTTTTTTTTTTTTTAAAGA
>NC_029790.2:135815095-135816109 GCF_000816755.2 Arachis ipaensis | reverse complement strand
AAAGAGCACCATCATATTGTTTCTACCAATTAGTAGAATCATAAAGATACACTTAATGATTGTAAATAAAAATTGTGGCTAAGAAATTAAGAATAGACCCTATAGTTTTCTCCAAATCCAAAAAGAAAGATGATTAAAGGGACCCAAATACTTATATGCTATTAGGCACCACATCACATAAAAAAATTTGTGCATATCATTTATCAAACATCAACATTTTTTATTTTCCAGCTGGAGGGAGGGTTCTAGTGATAAAGTTCATGAATTATTGGCCTTAATCCCATAATAACATTTCAATGAAATAAATAAAAAGTAACAACACAAACAATGGCTGCCACCAATAGTTGAGTTAAATTGATAGATAGAGAGACATTTTGTAATGGTGTTTTAAATGATGATCATGCAATGAGGTATGAGATAATATTGCATGGTTGTGGTACTAGTCCAAATTAAATGGGCCTCTTTATTATCACTTTTTTTTTTAATTATTATTATCTATACTATCGTGTCGGTCATGAGGTTGCACATAGCTTAGTGCAATTTCAATCCAATCAACACGGTTTTCATTTTCTTGATTATCAATTTTGTAATTTTTTTTTTACCAAAGATAGAAGATTCGAACCCGCAACCTCTTAATTGAGTATGGGAAGACTATGTCATTTGAGTTATTACTCATTGGCTAAAAATTTAGAAAGATAGGAGACTCAAACCCGTAACCTCTTAATTGAATATGAAGAGTCTATGCCATTTGAGCTATTACTCATTGGCTATCAATTTTGCATCTAGTTGGATATTATTGTCCTTCTTTAATAAAAATCCATAAATAATGTTAAACATATAATTATCTATTTATCCATATGTTTTTATTTAATAACATAAGTTGTTAGATAAATATAAAATTAAAGAATGCTACATCCATTCCAAAATTTTAAGGTATTAATTTAAAAAATGTACACTTTTTATTAAGAACAATTCTATTACGTGTACATTTTTTATAATATATATTATTTTGAC
>NC_029790.2:135799705-135813835 GCF_000816755.2 Arachis ipaensis | reverse complement strand
ATAGTAACATTTTTTATTTTAATTTTTTTTTACCAAAGATAGGGAGATTCAAACTCGTAACCTCTAAGTGAGTATGGAGAGATTATGCCATTTGAGTTATAGCTCATTGGCATTTAAAAAAAAAAATTAGATAAGAGAAAATACGATTTCATATGATTTGAAATGTAAAAAAATCTGTGTGTAATTATTAGGGTAAAGTATATTTTTTGTCCCTGAAGTTTGGCAAAAATTTCAAAAATACCCCTAAGTTTTATTTTGTTTTAATTTTGTCTCAAAAGTTTTCGATTTGCATCAAATATACCCTAAACGGCTAAATTTTCAAAAAATTTAAGGCTACTCTAACAATAATACATGAAAATTATGCTTGATTTGCTTGTGTTGAGGGTTGTTCTTATGATATTGTTGTTGAATTGATCTTAAATTTTTTGAAAAATTAGCTGTCAGGGATATATTTGATGCAAATCGAAAACTTTTGGAACAAAATTGAAACAAAATAAAATTTAAGGATATTTTTAAAACTTTTGTCAAACTTCAGAGACAAAAAGTATACTTTACCCGTAATTATTATTTAAGGCCCCTAAAATTATGTTCAATTTTGAGATATGAGTTAAGTAGTTTTATTGGGTTAAAAAGAAAATGTCACTTCACTTCACTTCATTAAATTCCCTTCCCAGGTCCCATTAATAATCTAGACATGTATTTAGAGGATATATAACTAGAAATGGAATGTGTCATGGATGACGAAATGTTGTAGAAAATAAATTGAACTTTGGACGGTTCATGTTTGAGTAATTATGATATGAAAGTGAAAGAAGAATTGAAGATGATAAGTCTTCAATCTCATATACAGTAGCATGTTAATCTTTTTAATTAGTTTGATCCCACTCTCATACACTATCTTATCTTCTTTCAAGGGTTTTAGCGGCTACTCTTTAATTCCCCCCAATAATAACAAAATAAGAGGCATGCATGTTTCTGCTTTACCACTTCATTAATCCAAAAGAAACAGCTACACTCCAAACCTAAATGGTCTTAGCTTCATTCGTTAATTTAAACAATGTTGCTAGGTGAACAATAAAAGATATAAATACTGTGAATAACGAGTCGTATTTCAGGTTTACAAACCATTCAAAACAAAGGTTATATCTAATTAATTCAAAATTTAAATTTTACAATTAAAATTAATTTTTTTAATCTATTATTTACGTTGTTAAAAAAAAAACGTTATTCTCTTAGCCAAAAATAAAATTGATATTATCTAAATATAATTAATAACAAAATTATTAATTTAATTAATATTACTATTTTATTATCAATTTGAATTAATTCCATAATTTTATGTTTTATTATTTTAAAAATCTCCAAAACTCCCAAAATTTCAATCTCAATCTAAAGTCGACCCGAAAATAACACCAGATAAAAAAGTGAAAATCTAAACCTGACAAAATATGTCTCGCATCTAGACTGAATTTCAGGCCAGGACGGGTCTTGAACACCCCACCCCCAGAACTCTAATTCCTTTACATTTGAAACTGTGTTGGTCCTGGTGATCACTATTTACCTGATTACGCAATGCAGGGCTTAATTTTTTTGGTTGTGTGAAGGATCTAATTCTAAATATTTAATTGTTTTTTTTTTTTACTTAAAAGATATTTTATTTTGGTATTATGGACTTGAAATATTTAATCATTTAGAAATTAGAATACAGGCCTTTAAAATTGGGCTTTGTTTCACCCATAACAAAATTGGGCTTTATATTACTACATTCTCTCTGGCCCAATCTCACCAAGCATTTGATAAAAAAAAAGGAAAAAGAATATCTGAATATGCTACTTGGCTATTTTCTTTCTTTCTCTCTTTTTTGAATCAAAATTCAAAATCTCTCCATATATATAACTCCTTATTGGTCGTTTTACAACTTCCTTTAAAAGAGAGTAAAATTAACCAATTTAGAAAAAAATGTAATGCAAAAAAAAAAAAACAAAACAAAACAAAAAAACAAAAAACAAAAAACAAAAAATGACCATTTATTTCGAAATAAAGTTAGTGTGTAAAGCATACATATATTTCCTGAACTGAAAATAATACTAATCCACCATTAAATCATCCATTATCACACTCTTATTTTCTTGGGAAGAAACAAAAAATAAATAAATAAATTCTTACTAAAACTATATATCCTCTAAACAAATACAAGAATAAGAAACTACATATAATGTAAAATGACTCAACCCTAACCACAATCATAAATATTAATAAACACAAAAAAAAAATACAGAAATAATTAAAGGCTCTATTTACAAAAGCTAACAAAAACATCTCCTCCAAAACCAAAGCATGCATACACATATACATACATATGAAACATTTATCTTCGAAATTATAGTTACAAAGACCTCAAATTTTCTCCTATTACCTCTGTTTCTCTGCTTCTTAAGAATAAGATCATGCATTGCCATTAGAAATTTTGTTACAGCCTCTTACAAAATAAATACTCTCATAGTTTCTGAGATAAAAAATTCTTCATGTTCTAAGTAGCATGAAACCAATTCTTGGCACCACCACCTGTAGAAGAAGATTTGTTTGGAACCATCTGAAAAAACAATGTATAATGTCTCCATCAATAAACTCTATCCACAAAATTTTCTGGTATATATATATATTTTTTTTTACAAAAAATAAGAAGACTCGAACCCACGACCTCTTAGGTGAGTACGAGGAGACTATGCTATTTGAACTATAATTCATTAGCAATTAATTAGTTATCTGGTATTATTATTATTATTAACCATGCTACATTTACACAAAAAAATAAAATATATTTTTATAAAAGATCAAATATTTGAGAAGGGTATTGAATGTAATTTCACGTAATTATAGTCAATTTAACTAGAAAAAGATTATATAACCAGAATTTTGACTAGAATCTATTAACTTGTAACAAAATTATTGAACTTCAGATGAGGAAACTAGTAATAGAATTTCATTATCTCTAATGACTATCCTTATTTTTCATTGTTTAGCATTGATTGTAAAATAAAATAAAATAAATAAAAATATTTACCTGATCATTGCCTTTTTCATCAATTGTTGAAGCTCTCTGCCTCTTGACTTTGTTTCTTTTGCTTTCCTTTTCCTCTTCCACTTCTTCATCAACAAAGTTCTGATCTGACACCTCTGCAAGAATCACATAATCCAAATTATAATACATAGTTTTGCTACATGGACATAAAATCTTCAGTATATAATATCTGAATTACCAAAATCTTCTGAATTCTATGCTATATTTGAATTCTATCTAGTATGTGTATATATATTAAGTCTGTTAGAGTATAATTATGATCAATTAGCATTATTTACTATATCTGAATATTTATTATAAGATATTACGTCTTTATTATTTCGATTCTTTTAGCACCTATAAATACCCTGCTATATTGTATCATTCCATACAATTAGAATATACACAAACATTTTCTCTACTCTTTACTCTTACCTTTCTAACAAAGTCAATGTTTTTATTAATTCTTTTCCATCTATACAAATCTAATATCTAATATTTAGTACACTAAATAAAACTTGTAGCCTTAAAAAACAAGTGAATGTGTAACCAAATTCGTCTCCTTCTAAAGCCAACACTAAAAGATCACATTCGAAACCAACATTGGATTGGTCGAGTTATGGGAAAACTCATCTCCTTCCGAGTGATTTCAAAATCGAGGCCGTCGCAGGTCCTCGAGCTAGATTAGTGGATAATAGTAAAGGAAAATTTTCAAGTGTGCCGTCATATCGGTGTATCAGTGATTTTTAATTAAGATCAACGGTTAAAAATCACTGAAACACCAGTATGACGGTACACTTGAAAATCTTCCAATAGTAAAAGAATTTAGTGTTACCTGTATCACTAGAAAGCATGTCTTCATGGCAGATATGATGAGACAAATGAAGGTGGTGCTGCCTTGGTATAACAGAGGAATCTCCATGATTCTTCCTTTGATGGATTAAATCAACAACTTTGTTTGTTGAAGTAACACTTTCTTGAAGGGATGGAACTGCACCTCTCTGTTTGCTTTGACATCTGTAGTGCTGAATCCATGGATTTGATGTTAAATCATGGCATTGATGATGATTATTATTGTTGTTATTCCTAATCAAATGTGGATTCTCCCTCTCAAAATTTATCTTTTGCCAGCATCCACGTTGAAGAACCTTGAACTGTGGGTATATTCAAACAGAAATTTGTTACACACAATTTAAGAAAAATCAATGGTTACTTAGAGCTTAATCAATTGATTAATTATATTTACCTATGAAAACTTTTTTTATCCTTTCTTTAACAAATTCAATCATGGATAAATTTTGTTTTGATAATTATTCTCTCTATAACTCTAAAACTTGGTTAAAAATGACATATTGTATCAAAAATGATCCTTACATATGTACAAACTATATAAGAAAATATATATAGAGAAACTTTTTGGGGTAATATTTTTGACCAACACAAATACTAAATTATCATTAACAAAAAAATTTTACTAATTAATGCATGCAAATTCTAAAAAACATGGGTATAAACAGTATTGATTCATGTATGCAAAATTCTGATAAATATAGGTGCAAATTATATATTTTTTGTGTAAAAAACGTCTGTAAATATAAGTGCAAATTATTGTTGACCAAATGTTGGTTAAAAATAATAATATTTACTGACCATGTAACATTGTTCGTATATATTTACAATGAAGCAAAATTAATATTTATTTTCTTTAGAGAGAAATTGAAGAAAAAGGGATAACCTGGCCAGAAGTGGAAGGAGGATTATGGTTAGAAGGTGGTTTTCTTGGTAAGGAAGGTATATTAATGTGCTTAGAATCATATAACTGATTAACAAAAGATGCTTCTATTGATTTCAGATACATGCTGTGTTTCTCATCTGTCCACTCTGTTGTCTTCATTGTTTCTGTTGCCCTAACACCTTCCTACATAATCAAAATCCAAAAACAAAAGACATAAAATCAGATTCATAGGATATGTAGAACATAAAAAAGAAAAACCTTGTTACATGTTAGATAACATGTATTAATATATTAAATTTTAGCCCAATGCCAAGAGAGATAGATTTTAAATTTTAGCAACAAAACTTAAATAACAGAATTAATATATTAAAAATCTCTCCCCCCAAAAAAACCATACATTAGTAATAAAATATTTAAGAACATGGCTAGCCACCACATGAAGTCCAGACAATCTTCTCAGAGATTTCAATGTTTATTATATTCTCTGACCGGGAAAAAAAAAGTAATGGCATAAATAGAATATTCTTTATCCTAGCTAGCTTAGATCAAACGAAACATGGATGATTCAATTCAGTTCAATTAAAATATCTACCAACAGTTAATATCAATTATCAGCGTCAATGAGTAATAGCTCAAATGACATAATCTCCTCGTACTCGAGGCTGCGGGTTCGAGATGTGCGAGTTTTTATAATATTATTTATATGGCAATAGTTAATTATATGAAATAAAATAATATGATGATATTTAAGCAAACTAAATTAATAAGCGTTAGGAATAGAAAGAACGGTGAAGAGAGAAATTAAATTTAAATATGAGTATACCTGCATATGCATAGGGTGGTGGTGGCGTGATGACTCGGTGGGTGAACTCGCCCGAGTTAGAAGATCTTCTCCTCTTGCGTTGAAATGATTATTATTGTTCATCTGACGATGGAAACTGAAATCATGGGGTGTGAAGAAAAGAAGGGAATGAAAAATAACATGAATATGAATATAAAGAAGAAAAAAAAGAGAAAGAAAGTAAGAAGGAGAAGAAAAGAGGCGGTGTTGGTGAGAGAATAGAAAAGAAAAGGAAAAGAGAAAAGAAAGCACAGTTGTCAGCACTTTTACACGTGTCATGGGACCATGTCATGGCCACGTCACCGTCCTTGCTTCGTTGCCAAGACTCATAGGACAGATATTTTTCATTCCCACCATCCAAAATATCTCTCTCTCTTTCTCTATGTTATCCTCATCCCCTTATTATATAAACCTTATCTTATAATTTAATTCACCTTAATAATATTTTAATTTAATATCATGCTAGATATTTATCAACTTTTGCAAATTGCAATGCTACAAGTGGTTTTCTAAACATTTTTATGTTGGTCAAAAATTTTATTGTAAAGTTTTAATCAAAAGTAAAATCTCCTACAAAATATCTGAAGAACTGCACTTTTAAAATCTGTCAGCCGTATTCCTGTCTTCAGAACATGCTCTAGATATTTTATTGGTTCACCTTTTACAGTTTATTTCTAGAAACTTCATTCTTTGGGAATGGCAAGTGATTCTCTTTTAATTTTAAATTTGTATACCAAAATCAGTCAGCAATGTATTTGTGCATAAATATATGTAATTTAATTTATTTTTAATGTATATTTATATTTTAATATATATTTTATATTAATGATTGATTTTGGTGGCTGATTTCAATGTAGACGTAACATAACTTAATTTTAAATACACTTGGAAACTTTTATTTTTTTTCATTTTTTGAGGGCTTTCTTTTTTTTCCAATTTCTTTCCATTATTTTGCCAAAGTTGAAGAATATATTCACGTTGCAAAAAGTGATTCTGTTTTATTTTATTTAATATATTTTCAGATACGAATTCAGATCATGTGAATGATATGTATAGAAAGTAATAAAATAACTAGCTAAATATCATGGCCATTGGTTCATGGATGTGATGATAACGTTTTTAACGGCATTGAGAGTGGATCACAACAGTCTGATTAATTTTCCACTTAAGTCAACCCATTAATTTGTTAATGGGGAGTGCTAGACAATGACCATTTTGAATAATATGAACAACCACTAATCAAATAAAAATACACTATATTTTTAAATTAATCATTTAAATTTTAATATTAAAATAACTATCTGTACATCTAGTGAAATAAATATTTTATATATCTATTATTCACATTGTTTAATATTTTTATTGTCTACGTATACTTCTCCTTTGTTAATTGATACATGGCTAGAAAATAAAAGGAAAATGTGACAAAGATAGTAGCTATGGTAGATAAGAACCGACTAGTCCAATTGCTAATGTGAAATTATTTTATTATTAGACTTATAGGTAAATGTTTTTTAACTATATTATGTGTACATACAAAACCAATTTATAAATCAATTATTAGTGTATATATATACTAAAATACACGAAATATATATATTAAACAATTTTATATATGAATACATAATAATTTATGTGTATGAAATTAGAAATTAAATGACATTGTTTGACAAAGAATAAGGTATAAAAAAGACATCGAATTTTGTCAAATAATGTAATTTCTGACTTCATTGACTGTTAAAATAGATAAGGAAAAATATAGGGTACTAACATATTATCTGTTAATTTATTATTAATAATAATTAATTATTATATTTTAAACACATATATAAAGAGATACATCCAGAAAATATCTCTATACAGATATATTTTTATTGAACATAGTCATAAAAAAAATATTTTTTTTAGACACATCTACAAAGATATTTCCATTAAACATAATTATAAATAAGAATTGGCAGAAATGCCTGTTGGTAACGGAATTGAACAGATAAAGGTGTCATTTCTTTTGAGTCTAGATTTGCATGATAAATTGATAATTGTCGGCACTGGTGTGATGGCGGAAATAGAAAAATATACTAACAGATTAATTTGATCAAACGCGAGATTAAATTGAATAACAAATCAAAACTAAAAAAAAAAAAAAAATCATGATCAAATACACGACATATCATGCTCTTTATCCATTCTTCTACCATCTGTGGACCCTGATGCTGCTTCATCTATTTTGGTTTACTTTAACATTTTTTGTTTTTTTTTAGGTTATAATAATTATCAGAAAGTACAGTATGAAATAGAAAGGTGATAGATGATCAAGTGCAACGCATTCGGTGCTCTTTGATGCAGCACTGCACTCAAGGCATGCTACCGACCGACCAAGGTCCTTGAATTCATTTGAGAAATTATTGCGTGTGTGAATACATTCGTGATGGCAAAGATGGTGATATTTCATCTTTCATGATTTGGATGTGTGTGCAAAGAACTAGCCGAAAGTACTCCTCCAATAATGTGGAGGATAATCCAATAGTTAAATGGTTTATATATAAATAAATTCAAGGCCAAAACAGAAAATTTAAAGATAATGTTATTTTTCAAAAAAAAATTTCCTTTTCATAATCTAACACTGTTTTTAATAAGGTAAAAACTCAGGTGAAGTCGTTAGATGATGGTGGAAACTCAAGTGAAGTCGACTTCACATGAAGTTGATACCTGAAAGTCATTGGATGAAAATTTAGTCAAATCAGTCAAATCATCTAACGGTTCTTAGATATCAACTTCACGTGAAGTCGACTTCACCTGAGTTTTCACGTTAGAGATGATCAATTTGACTATAACATGTATCCACGTATCAATTATTATCTTTACATAAAAACTATTTTTATCATTTGAATAAAGTAAAAAATATATTGTCATACTTTCATCTTATTTAGTAATAATATGCATCATCATCATAAGTTAATTAAAACCTCGACCCCACAGACATGTGATCATATATGATTTAATCTGACATTGTACACACAACTACGAAGATACTCATTTAAACTCCCATGCCATTCATTCATTCCATTCCATGTGACTATTAATTATGTTTGTACCTATATATAACCCAAGGAAAAAGAACAAATTTGCTTTATTTCTTTCAAAAAAAGTAATACTAGAATTCCCCAAAAACCATGATCATAACAGTAGTAGCCTGTGATTTAAGATACTAGTTAAAAAAATAAAAATTGCTTTGAGAAATTGGGTCAGGAAATTTGTGTACAACAAAAAGAATGGGAGCCAAAATTTTTTCATCACTGAACACTGAACAGCATAAGTGAAACTGAATATGTATATAGGATTATATATACGAACAGCACAGCTTTGACTTGGTGTCACAATATATGGAATCATCTTTTTGGGTTTTTGACAGTGCAGAAAGCAGTAGTAGTGAAGTGAGCCGCAAGGTACTAAAGTCCACCATGAATGAGTGATGAATCCAATCCCATGATCTTACCGTATTTACCGACTGCAGTATTTGGCTGTAATGAGTTATGAACATGCATGCTTGCTAACATTCAATCACTCTATAATCTTCAAATTGACAAGCATAAAGAATAGCATACAGGATCAAATCCAGTACATTAAACATGCAAGGGTTTTCATTCAAGTTTATGGCTTCTGCTCAGTTTCTGGGATGACGGTATCTTGCAAATCAATCCTACCTGCACAACCATAGTGTGTTATAGAGCCTGGTTGAACCTTCTTCACCAGATTAAATATTCTTTGCATATATGTGTACAATTTAACGAGTGTTCCTAAATATAGAGTATCAATTTTTACATATTAAATAACATCTCTAACCCAATTATGAGAATCAAACAATTTTCATGAACCATGTTCCCCAAAACTTTAATTATCAGGTAGGCACATGCATGGTTTCTAACCCTCATGCATTTTTTAAAAATCTTTTCTGAGCTTGAAACAGACAATACAAGTGTACCTAATCTTGCGTTGAAATTTAATTTTTCTTTTGGAGAATTAGAGGTGGCAAGAATCAAATGTAGACATTTTAGCCATAAAAGTTATAATATCAAGACCATGTTATGTACTATATTTCTCCCGTAAGCCTATGCTATTAGTTAGGAACACATCGATCGTATACAACATGGTTAAGGTGCAGATCAAGCTATGCAAATAAGTGCTCTTGTGCAATATTTATTTTTTCGAAGTATTTCTTCTCAAAAAGGTCGTAAACGTGTAAGTTAATTTGCTCCTTCCATATGAGAACCAGAAGAAAGACTGTGCATACGTCTTTAGAGTGCATCTAGCTAGGCAGTAGATATAACTGAGCATACCTAATAAGGATATCAATGATGGGGCATTTGATGATCCATTTACTTTAACGTCTGCACCTGAAACCATTAATTTAATTTATTTTGTTAGTTTAAAATGACACTAGTTCAATGAAAATATCTTCATTTATGGCTAAAAATTAGAGGTGGAATGTTAAAATATTTAGACCAAACTAACTTATGTGTACTTATCAAAGTAACTTTATCATAACTTTATGTGCCACTCTGTTATCTCTTAAGTTTTGGTAGTAAAATAATATAATATCATCAGAAGGTATCTGCATGAACTACACCAACTTTCTTAATTCATGTAAACTTAAACCTAGGAAACCACCAAATAGAACAGCATAAGTCCATATTATAATCTTACAATGCAAAGGTATCAAGCATAATAATTTGTATACCTGAATTTTCAAGTGATTTAAGAATGTCTGATTTCTTAAAAGTATATCCTATGAAATTGGTGTCTTTGGATGTCAACATCTGCAAGTATGTCAAAAACATAAGTAAAATATCTGTAAGAAATGATAAAACCAAAAGGATCTTACTGAGGATTTCAATAAAGTATAAGCCACAGCAGAAGTGGTTACCTTTCGCCAAGGTCCTACAGTTGCAGTTACAGATGGTGGACCTTCTATCTGCCAATGGAAAAAAATAAACATCGGTTTAGATGTTCTTCTGAAGTAAGAAAACCGAAGGAGCAAATCAAATTCTGTACTTGAAACTATTAATAAATGAGAGTTTTAGAAATATTGTCACTGATTCCATGTCTGCAAATAATAACAAATTTGAAAGGGTAATACATCTGGAAAGATAAAAAATCCACACCTAAAAGAGTGAGGAAAAAGTGTTACCCTAAGAAAATAAATGAATAATCATTTTAGCTAGCATTTAAACTTGTCTCTTTGAACATTTGCAAAATGCTCACAGCACAACTTCAAATAATTTGTTTATAATTTGTCCCTACCCATTTATATCAATATCTAAAGAATCTAAATCATTATAGATGAAACAGAAAATTAGGCAAATGTGATTGTTAAATATAAAACCATTTATGAATATGAACTTCTACCAAATCACTTAAATTGTGAGGAAAGCTAATCCTTTACATGGTCTCTACCATTAGAATATTATCTTAACACTGCCTATCAACATTTCATATACTTTGTTGAAATGTTCGGTAAAAAGAAAATGATTTTAGAGCCAGCAACGAATTATATTATACAACAATTTAAATAATTTCCTATGCATAAATTTTTATCACTTACATCAGGAAACTTCTCAAAATTTTGCGTATCCAAGTCTCCAGTAACTGTAGGTTTAAATGCAGCCTCTGATTCATAAAGCAGATCCCACTGAACACTCTTGAACCATGGATGAGCCTAAAATATTCATCATTATGTAAGCAGGGGGCGTGAGCAAATTAATAATATCTCGAAATTTCTGGGTGCATAACAAGCAACTTTCTAAATGTTTCACTTAGTAATCATCATGCCCCAAATAAGTGGTTAGAAACTAAGAAATCAAAATAAGGAATATAGTTTAAGAAGCGTACTAACAAAATATTATACTGATAGGGATATAGTTAAAAGAATATTTACCTTTATTTCTTCTATTCCTCTGGTTCCTAGTCTAGTGTCAACATCACATAGTAAGCGACATATGAGATCCTTAGCTTCAGCTGATATCTTGGGTTCTTCAGGGAATTTCAGGCATGTTCTCCAGTTAACAATCTGCCACAATACAAAAACTCCAGGTTGTTATGAATAGATACAAGATATGAATAGTGTAACAAATTAAATGAACCATAATACCTTTCGGCAGGCCATCCTTGGATCATCAGAACAGAAGGGAGGATACCCAATAAGCATCTCATACATGATTGCCCCAAGAGACCACCAATCACATTCCATTCCATATCCCTTCTTGAGCAAAACTTCAGGTGCCATATAATCAAGAGTTCCAACCGTTGAATATGCCTAAGAAAGTGTAAAAGTTGCTAATGGTTGACAGGCTATATATGTATATATAAAAATTAAAAAAACAATATATAAATCGCTTTGACTTGTACAGTGGTAGCATAATAAATATTGAAAACAATTTAGTCATTGATTCATAGTTCTTATACTTGGATTATTTGCTTGTTAAACCAACAATACAAACTAGATAACTTAAAATGTGTGTGTGTTTTGGGTGGGGAAGGCCTACCAATGTTCGCCGATTACGTTTCCACTGCTGTAATTGTTCCTTAGGCATCAACCAAGGGGACACAGAGTATCCATCAGTTTCACTAGTTGATTCTTGACTGGTAAAATCTTCATTTTCCAATATACTTGAATACTTATCATCAAGAGGCTTACATAATCCAAAGTCCGAAAGCTTCAAATGGCCATTTTTATCCAGTATCAGGTTATCTGGTTTTATATCCCTACAAGAAGAATACATTAGACTAAGCACAAATTTTGTTTCCAAAAACATATTATCCTAAACTTGGACAGTTTGACAATAGCCATACCTGTGGACATAGTTGTACTGATGTATTGAGTGAATAGCAAGAATGCTTTCAGCAATGTAGAAACGAGCAACATCCTCAGAAAGAATATCTTCTCTCATCAACAATGTCATAATGTCACCACCAGGTAAATATTCCATGATGAGATATAAGAAATCTGCATCTTGGAACGAATAATGGAGTTTTACTATGCATCTACTGTCAACCTCTGCCAGCAAGTTCCTCTCTGATCGAACATGTTCAACCTAAATTTGAATGGAAATTGTGAGAAACGAAGCGTATAAATTGATTCCAAAGGTCCAATGAACTTTAACAAGTAATGACAATATTTTATCTACTTGCACTGATTTTTTATTTTTCTAAAAAAAAGGACATCCAACACACAGCACAACCTCAAATGAATAATAAATTCCAAGTACCAACACTGATATCTTATATAAATTTGGATTTGGATTTATGTAGCATTATTGGTATGGCCTCTAAAACTCTGCCAGAGGAAATCATGAAAAAAGAATTGATGATTTATGAATTTTACTTCATTACTGCAATACCTGTCCGCGGCTAAGCATTTCTGACTTCTTTAACTTCTTCATGGCAAAAACCTCTCCTGTACCTTTAGCACGACATAGCCTCACCTACATTTTTCAAAGAAAGTTAAGAACATAACATAAAGGAACAAGAGATTAAATTTGATGCATTTGTACTGTCGACAAATCATATTCATTATTCAATCTCCTTTTGAGACAATTATTATTAGAGTCAAACACTTCTATTAAATTGTAAAGCATGATTGGATGACTGCAAAAATCTTTAACTGGTAACAAAACAAAATTAAGTCATCCTAACAAATTATTAGATACTATATATGAAGGAATCTAAAGTTTATAATATAACATGATCTAAAATATTTATTATGTACCTCACCAAAAGCCCCTTTACCAATTACTGTTAATTGCTCAAAATCATCAATTCCAACTTTACGTCTCTGAAGCCTCATATACTCTGTTTCTCTCCTCTCCAAATTCCTCATCATCTCCTCCCGCTCTTCAACCGATATTTGAGCTTCCTGCACTTTCCTCTGTAGCTCTCTACGTCTGAAAACACACCAATAATAAGCAATTAAGATCAATACTTCTTTTTTCCCTCCTTCTTCAGTTTAGGCAATTAGTGACGAGAATTCTGTCCTATGAAGTAAAATTCACTAAAGTCACTGCACCAATCAACCACTTCCAAGTAACTCTTTCTATATACAAATGAAGCAAATGTTTTTAAAAGGAGCAATTAAATAGATGACATCAAGATTTTTAATTCACAAATAAATATGTTTAAGAAAAAAAGGAAAAAACTAGTGCAGCATCAAATTTATTCTATTCTAAATTTCTAACAGCTTTTCTTTTCTCGTAAGACTAAACTCAATAAATTGATTAATTAATAGAATAAATACAGTTTGAGTTTACAGGCGTCATCATCACAAAATGCTAATTAAAGCGAAACAGCACTTTTTATTTATTTATTTATTTATTTCTGTCTAAAACATCGCATATGATAATCAAAATAACATTCGTGAATCCACATTTGAGAATTGAGATTACATTAAGCTAAGCACCAAATCAAATGCAAAACAATTGCGATCATTGCTGCACTCGC
>NC_029790.2:135798933-135799560 GCF_000816755.2 Arachis ipaensis | reverse complement strand
GAAACTAAGAAACTACATCTGATTCAGCTAGAATTCAGTTCCAAACCGCAATTCGAAACCATATATTGAAAACGAGAATTAGAAATAGTAGAAAGGAACGACAATTATGTATGTATAGATATATACACACCTGTCTTTGCGATCCTGCAATCCTTGGAGATAATTCTTGTAGTGATTCTCGATGAACTGTTTAGCGGCGGCGGCTTTCTGCCTGGTGACCGGCGACGAAACTGAAACGTCCGGTCCGGAGTCAAATTCGCCGGCGGCGCCGGCTCGAAGATCATGCTGCTTGAGGTTTATGGCTCCGAGCCTAACGGTTCCATCGTAGCCGTCCATTCCTGTTGAACGGATCGATGAGAAACCAACGGTCGGTGGTGATGACGACGATGACGACGACGAGGAGATCTGAGAGAGAGTAAGGTTGCTAGCGTACACTTGTGTTTGTTATTTCTGAAAGCAAGACGTTAAGCAATTACTTCTATTTATTTATAATTTCTTTCTAATATATTCTGTGCTGTGAGCCTGTCACTGTGGAGAGTTGAATTCATCAATTTATATAACTACTTAAATCTTAAAGGACAGCTAGCAGAATGGTAGAAAATAAAGATTTTTTTTTCTTGAGAAATA
>NC_029790.2:135796907-135798549 GCF_000816755.2 Arachis ipaensis | reverse complement strand
ATAGGATTGATTTTTTTTATTGTTCAGAACTTTTTATTATTAGTAAAATAAGATGAGACTAGATAACACTATTGACATGTATATTTTCCTTAGCTTATAAATTTTAAAATAAAATAGATTCAACTATTATTATCTAACTAGAAAATTATAAGCCAATGAGTTATAGTTTAAATGGTATAGTCTCTCATACTCAATTAAGAGGTTGCAGGTTCGAGTCTCCTATCTTTGATAAAAAAAAAAAAACTAGAAAATTATAAATTCAGATAAAAGCTTGTATTGGTTATATTTGGTTATGTGGTTTTTTCCTTTACAATTAAAAGTATTAATTTTTTTATTGGATTTGTTTTTGTTTTTGTTATTTTTTTTTTTAATTTTTAGATTAATATATAAATACAAATGTATATTAAAATGAGCTGCTTAAAGTTTAGAATTTAGATGCTTAAAAAATTGAGTAATGATAGATAAATAAATCATTATTCCCTCAAGTTCTTAAACACCATTAAATCAAATCAAATACACCTAAAAAAATAAATTTTTTTTTTAATTTTCTCTCCATGCCAATCTCTTCTTCCTCTCAACACGTTTTTTTCCTTTTTTTTTTTTTCTTAAGATTCTGGTATCTAAAACTTATGTCTTTTTTTCATACCAGTTATATGTTTTATTGTTAAAAATAAACTAATAACATTTTAGGCACTTGGTTGGGACATAATTAAAACAAAAAACTTATTCACCGGACGTATAAGTTTTTATCCAAGTAAGTTTTCAATCAAATATTTTAAAAGAAAAAAAATAANNNATAATTAAAAAAATTATAATTATTAATAAATTAATTTTACTTAATAATAAAATTAAATATTATTAATTTTTTAATATATTAATTATTTATATCAAATTTAATTATAAAATAACATTAAATTCCTTTTATCACTTTTTAATTTAGAAATGGAAAGAAAAATAGTGTAGGACACAGTTATAGAGTGTATGAGTACTTTATACAGTTGTGATGTCAAGAGCAAATCGAACTTTTCGATTTGTGTTTAAAAAATTAAAAAAATTTACATCGGACTGTTCTATTTATGTTTTAGACAATTAAAAAGATTTTAATATTAAATCGGACCATCCAATTTTTATTTTTAAAATAAAAAAATTAAAGTACAAATCAGACCCTCCAATTTTCTCTCCCACACAATTCAGATCATCTGATTTGTGTTCTTAATTTTTTTAACAGAAAAATCGAATTTTTTACTCTCCACATTCATATTTAACACCACCCACTTTTATAACCATGCACAACACACGGATAATTTACATAACCAAAAAAATGAGCCCCAATTGAAATGACGTGAAACTTTAGTATTTTTATTATTTTCCCCCTAATCTGCATTCTTCTGTGTTTGTTTTTTTCGTTTCTTTTGTTATTTTTTTTTCCTTTCCTTCTTTTTCTTCTTATGCTCTGCGCTTGTAGCTTTTTTTTCGTGTTTATTTTTTTGTTCTCTTAATCTTTTTCTGTGTTGTTTTTTTTTCTCTTAACACCTTTTTTTTTTCTTTTTCTTCTAACTAATATTATATTAATTTTACAAAAGTTATGCGTTTTTTTAAAAAAAAAATCGTGTTTTCAAAATTTATGTGCTCATTATATAAA
>NC_029790.2:135796014-135796892 GCF_000816755.2 Arachis ipaensis | reverse complement strand
AACTTCTGTATTTAACAAAATTTATATATTTTTTATTTAAACAATAAATAAATTTTTAGAATTTAGTTGAACTTAATAAATTTTTTGTCCTTAAAGTTTTACAAAAGTTTTAAAAATATTCTTAAATTTTATTTTGTTTTAATTTTGTCCCAAAAATTTTCGATTTGCATCAAATATACTTTCGATGACTAAATTTTCAAAAAATTTAAGATCAATCTAGTAATAATGCATGAAAATTATGCTTGATTTGCTTGTGTTGAGGGGTTATTTTTATGAAATTGTTGTTGAATCGATCTCAAATTATTTGAAAAATTAGCCATAAAAAATATATTTGATATAAATCGAAAACTTTTAAGACAAAATTAAAACAAAATAAAACTTAGAGGTATTTTTGAAATATTTGTCAAATTTTAAAGATAAAAAATATACTTTACCCAAATATTTATTAAAACAATATGATATTTAAAAAAATAAATATTAAAGAAAAGATTTATTAAAGAAAACAAATTGTTTTTACCCATTTCTTGACATGTGTACAAAATTTCCTAAAGTGTGTGTTGGTGAATGATGTGAGTGGGAAATTGTGCACACACACAATGCTATGTTTGTGAAAGCTGTAGCAAGGCTGTCTTATCTGTATATATGAGTTGTACATAATAAGAGAGAGAAACACATGCTTTGAGTTTCAGTCATGAGAAAATTCCAGTTTTGTCTTTTTGATCTTCTAGATTTATAGTAGGGTCAATGGCTCAATAGTACTTTCCTCTTTTACTTTCTCCTTAATTAATATAATTCTTAGCAAAAAATAATATTAGTGTAAATATATTGAAAAGCTTTATAATTAATTAAAAATTATTAAAATATTAATATATTGATAT
>NC_029790.2:135795730-135795983 GCF_000816755.2 Arachis ipaensis | reverse complement strand
TTTTATAATCATACCTTATCTTATTTTATGTATACAGAAAATTTAAAATATCTTTGACTATTAAACATAAATAATTTTCTAAATTAGATTCAAATCGTGCTTTGATCTAAGTAGAAAACTTTACAATCCTTTTATATATAACTAGTGTGTCTCTACTAATCCATTTTTTATTAACTAAATGTGTACAGTAATAATAAATGTAATGTTAGCTAAAATGATAAATATTTCATATTCAAATAAAAAAATTTATGGA
>NC_029790.2:135795074-135795682 GCF_000816755.2 Arachis ipaensis | reverse complement strand
ATATTATTAAAAATTAATTTGAGTTGATCTGATTATTAATTCATTAATTCACTTAAATTTGAATATCACGTTATACATCTTAGTTTATAAACCAATAATATTTTTAAATTGAATTTAAACGTGTGACTACTAATTAGTTTTGAATGATATATTGGGAATAATAATTTTTGGAGGAGGTGAAGGAGGGATGGGAAATGGTGGGAGAAATGAGATGGGATTGGTCACATGGATCATGGATGGAATCTTTGGAGGTATTTTTTTTTTTTGGTGACTCGGAATCTTTGGAGGTATTTAAGCATGTATGATATGTGAGTGAGACTAATCCAAAATAATTAAGAAAGAAGAAGAGAGTGACGGCATTGTCGGCGGAGATTGAAGGAAGAAAAAGAAAAGAAAAGAAGAGAAGAGAGTGTATAGCTGTAGTACTTAATGGGTACGAGATGCCACGTTGATGTGCGTGAATATCACGCTTTCAAACATACGCACGAGACCTGTCACCTCCCTGTCTCTCTGCCATATCAGGGATCTCAATTCTTATCACTCATCACTCAACTTTATTTTATCAATCATCTTTAATATATAAAAATAAACATTTCATTTTGATCCAG
>NC_029790.2:135791563-135793987 GCF_000816755.2 Arachis ipaensis | reverse complement strand
AATCTAAAAAATTATTATTTATTTATTATAAGTTCAATATTCTAGCTATTAGAGTATATTTAACATTCTTGTGACTAATTATGCAATCAAAAGTATATATAAATTAATACTTTGATTATGTGATATTAACCAATAATTTTAACGTTTATTTAATCTCCAATATAAGAATCAAGTCACCAATACTTAATTAAGGAAAATGAACTTTTCTCTATTAATCAGAGCCTTAGATTGACCTGAAACCAATTAGTTTCATCAGTGATCAATAAATTGAGTTAGTTTGATTTTTTAACTATCATATAGTAAATTAGACATTATATATAATAAAATTAACATATTTTATAAGTAGGAAAAAAAACAAAGTTGAATATACATTTGAAAAAATAACACTAAAAGTATGTAACTAACATATAGTAATCAAACTATGAAAGCTTGTAATGTATCACCAATTATTTTATAATAATATAATTTTTAGAAAACTGTTTGACTTTGATTCAAGGCAGGTCAACAAAAAATATAATTTAAAATCCGCCTAAAAAAACTGTATTTGGTCATATTCCAAAAGCCAAACCCACCATAAATTAAACTTCAGGTAAGATCAAGGTAATTTACCAGTTTTTAATAATATTGTTCCGAATAAACTTTTAATGATTTTGTATTTTTTAAAAAAATAAATCAACATGGAGCAACAAAAACAAACACAAACACCAAAAAAAATAAAATAAAATAAAATCTATGAAAATAATAAAACTAGCTTACAAATAACTAATAATTATCTTTAATATTATAATCAACAACCAAAAGAGACTAATTTTTTTTTATATTAGTTAAATATATGTGTAATACATTGTTATTGGAAAATTAGGTGTTTTTTTTTATATGGTGTTTTATTCAAATCGGACGGTCCGATTTATTTGATAAAAAAAATAAACTACAAATCGGAAGGTCCGATTTGCTTGAAGAAGAAAATAAACACCAAATCGGAGGGTCCGATATATATTTTTTTTTTAATTTGTTAAAATGAAAATCGGATGGTCCGATTAGTTTTGTTTTCTTTTTTTTTTCCTTTTTTAAATCAAAACGGATCATCCGATTAGGATTTTTAACTTTTTTTATTTTTTTTTCAAACTCAAAACGAAGGGTCCGTTTTCTGCTAACACCATATATATAAAACATCTCTCTTCTCCACATTGTTGTATTGCTACATTCTCTTCTCCATATAAAAAATCAAAAGCGACCAAAAGAGTCAGCATTATATCACTCCTAATAATACAAAAAAAGTAAATTTTTAGTCAAAAAAACAAATAGGTCTTTGACTTTTTATCTCGTAAATACTTAAGCAATTGAAAAATATATATATGTTTTTGACCTTCTCAAAATCAGGACATTTAGATTCCTCCATTACATTGAACTTTTGAGACCTAATGACGTAAACTTCATTCTGCTGACTGACATGGGCGCTACGATGTGCCATGTGGAGGTTTGAAATGATTAAACTATTTCAAACCTTCACATAGCACACCGTAATAGTCACATCAGCAGGACGGAATCCACATCAGACATCTTCATTAGGTCTCAAAAATTTAATATAATAAAAATATTTAAATGTACTAATTTTAAAAAGATCGAGAACGTATATATATTTTCTAATTTTTAAGAATTTAAATGTTTGCGAAACAAAAAGTCAGACGCCTATCATTTTTAAGCCAATCAATTGTTAACTTAATTTCAATTTCATGTATAAAACTTTATGATTTTACTGTTTGGTTATGGTTGTTGTCTTTTGTAGATGGAAGATTACATGAATACAAACATAAATGAGCTCAAAGAACCTGTTAGTATTAATTAAGACCATGAATGCACAAAATGATACCAAATGTCCAAATGTTAATTACTCATTTAATGGGCCAGCGGTGGTTCAGGTTCACCAACTTATGTTAATTCACAGTTGGCAGTTGGCACTTGAAGTCTTCAACACATGCTTTTCCATTACACTATAACACTTGAAAATTTAATACTAGTAGTACTTTAGAACTTTTATTTTAATGTATTTATTTATATCTTCAATATTTTATCCATCATTTTAAAATTTTAATTTTTTAATGTATTAATTTGTCGAAAACTAGCAATATTATTGGATGGGGGTGAGTCAATATGTTTATATATGCATGATTCATATTCAAATACATTGAATTATAATTATACCAACATTTTAAAATGATAAATAAAAATGAAATAAATAATGATCATGGCATTACTTTTTATTAGTGTGTACTTAATTATTTAAAAAATAAGATAAATAGTTGAGGCAGTGGCCATTGCAAAGCATAATCAAAAGTCGACCCACATAAAATAATAATAAAGACATCCAAAGATAAAAAAAATATGAAAAAACAAGGATTTAACTAATATGTATCTTTAAGACAC
>NC_029790.2:135790596-135791394 GCF_000816755.2 Arachis ipaensis | reverse complement strand
ATCTTATGTTCTTATAATATAAGATAGATAAAATTAATCAAAGTAAAAAAAAAACACAAAAAGAAATAATGAGAAATCGGATAAAAACATTGGTTATTTTGAATTTGTTAAACGTTATGCTATACACAATATTAGCATAAATGTAATTAACTAAATCTAAATCATTGAAGATCCTAGAGCTAATACATTTTGTGAATCATAAGTGGTGGTGTGTTGTTATTGGCAACTCAATATTCACTACATTTTGCTCCATTTTATTTGAGACATCCTCTAAGTTCTTATTTTCATCTTGGATTGGAGCACTACTAGCTATGTACTTGCTTATTAGATTCTTTGAAACACAAGATTTTATTATGCCTAATCCTATTTGTAACAATGATGATGTCCCTTCTAAATAGTTGATAAATCCCTTTCCCTTCTTTCCAATTAGAGGAGCCATTGAGACTAAAAAACCAAAGACAGCAATGCCTCCACAAATTCCAAATAGACCAAAGAATGGTTGGGGACCAAGTTCAACATTTTGAATAATGTTGCTATTTGGAGATCCACAAGTGGTTTTAGATAACATTTCTTCTTCTAGTTTTTGTACTTCTCCACTTTCTATTGCTTTCAATGTTGCTCTTGATATGTCAATTGATAGGGCTGAACCCTTGGGAAATGCCTGCATACATTTGATAAGGTTATAACTGTATAATATATAAAAAAAAAAAACTCAAATGTTTTTGAAATAATAATATTTTAGTAATTTTAACGGTTGATTTTAATTAATATATATAATATATTTTTTATAATTAGAAA
>NC_029790.2:135781032-135790198 GCF_000816755.2 Arachis ipaensis | reverse complement strand
AATTAAACAACACTTGGGAACTATATAGTATATATAACACAACTTAATTATAACTCAATTATATATATATATATATCCGATTCTTTATTTATTACAGTTTGGCTGTTTTTAAGAGAAAAAAAAATATTTTAGAGAGTTCAACTAATCATAGTTATTAATAACAGAAAAAGATAAATCTTGAGCTTTGACTTTTTTTTATTACAAAAGACAATTAAGAAATTCATCAAACTTAAATACAAATAATTACAAATGTGACTTCTCATTTATATAGATGAGAGACTTATTTAAATTAAATTTAATAAAAGACCTAATTATTTTTGTGATACAAATTCAGGATCTAATTATCATTTTTTTTAAGATTTAACTAACATGTATCATAAGAATACAATTTAAAATTATCAACCAAAAATTTTTTTTACGTGAAATCCTAATCTACGATAAACTAATTCTTTGTCTATCGTGTTAAAAAATACTGTAAACAACTAAAAAAAATTCAACTAAAAATTTTTTTTATAGAAAAAGATGTACAGTTGAGTTTTCAATATATTTGTTGTGCATTTTTAAAATAAAAGTTTGAAATCTTCTATTGGTAATAATTTTAATTCGTGCTCTTAAAACACATAATAGTTAAAACCTTCTTCTAATAAGAAAAATTTTAAAAATAAGTTATGAAGAATGTTAGTGGACTATCAGAATTTATTATTTTTTGTAATCAATTAGTCATCAATATTCAAAAGTATAAGATAAATTATGTTATTGGGTTACTAGACTAAAGGAATTGACTTTATGATTAAGTGATGACCAAAAATAAAAAATTCTAATGCCCAAAGCATTTCTCATAAATTATTAAACATATATCTTCTATTAAAAAAGAAAAATTTGCACAATTATCCTTTTCAAGTTTCAACTAAAAAGAGATAGGAAGATGAGAGAAGAAAACTCACAAAGCCTAATCCACCAAGCTTTAAGGTAGGTCCTGCTTTGATATATCCCTTACAATGTGTAGCAAGAAAGACTTCAGCATGAGGTGCAATAGTAAAAGCTGCTACAATTTCTTTTTTCTCAAAAGCCCTTGGAAAATCACTAATTGATTCAAAGCCCTTAACATTCTCAGGCTTGAATTTCAGTTCATTAACCAAGTAATGAACCAAAAATGTGTTCTTATTGCAACCTACTACTGCATTGGTCCTTAGCAATGTTTGTATATCAGGCACAGATGGTTCAAGTTGAGACACTGTCATCATTGATGAGAGGCTTGCTGTGAAGCATGCTGTCACTATCAGAATTGCAAACAACCATGGTGCTAGCACTGCTCTGGCCAAGTTGGTTTTCACGGGTTCTCCTAAAAATACAATAATTATTTGATTTGATATAAGAGTTTCATAGAGGAACATGCATGGGAACTTGACAAGTTTTAAGCAAACATATGATAAGAGTTTATAATCTAATAATGGCATGAAATGAAATACTTACTATGTACAAAGAATAATGTGGTGACAGAAAACCATAGCATGGTTCCAAACCCTTTAATCTCTGAATTGTGTTCACGTTCAATCAACCATATAACAAATGATACAAACATGTGCATTGCTGCCATTAACAACCACATTTCTTTTGTGAAAGCTTCCATGAACATCCATGTTTCTTTTGATCTATCTGGCTTTACTTTTGCCACCATGGCAATACCAGATGGAATATATGGATGAGAGAATTCAGCATATGCATATCTTTGGTCCATTACTTGAATATCACCAACAGCAGCATCAAAAACCTACATCACCAACATACATAAACAATGCCAAATTAAAGTGGTTGTATCATAATATATGTGTTAAAACTATTTAATAAATAGATTGCTTTTAACGGTTACTTCTAAATCTTCTTAGATTTTTTTCGGTTTAATTATTCTGTTAATCCTATAATTTTATCAAATTTATATTTAGGTCTTAATTTTTTTTTCAATTGGGTCTCTATACTGTTTTTAATTTTATAATTAAATTCTTTTTAGTGTAAAAATGTTAGAGTTAACTGAATATTTTTTCGCAAACTAAAAGTATTCATAATTAAAAACCTAATTAGATTTTTGACCGCATATGTTTTAGGAGAAATATTTTGTTAATTTTAACATTTTTGACATGAAAAAAATTTAATTACAAAATTAAAAGCCGTATAAAGACCCAATTAAAAAGATAAAAAAATATAGGAACCTAACTAAAAATTTGATAAAACTATAGAGATCAACAAAAAAAAAAAAGGCAACTCGGCATACAAACACTTCGCGTTAACCAAAAGTTCGGAAAAGAGCTATACTTAAGGATGCAATCTAGCTAGCCTAACTTGATAATTACATTGGTGGCTCATTCCATATCTACCTAGAAACAACTCAACAATTGGATAAACAAATTAGACAAAATTTTTCATTCTATAAAAATTTTCTTCCTACATTATTATGGAGTGAACTAGTGAAGATTTTACCTTATTGTTCACTTGCACAACTATGTCATCATAGGATCCATAAAATGGAACCAAATGATAAGGAAGCTGATAAGGTAAATGCTTGACAACTGCTTCAAAGACATGTATTGAGAAACCAGTGATATGTGTTTGATTCAACCTCTGATTATAACTCACATTCACAAACTGAGGACATGGATCCCCAGCAGGGACACCAATCTTCAAACTCCTCCTTCCTCCATTATTATAAACCCAACCTTTTGGCACTGATTTCGATCCACCCGGCCAATTCGCATTACTTAAAAGTACTCTACCAGAGGCAGAAGCAGAAGCAGAAGAAGGACTAATTTGGTTGACAAGGTTCTCTGAGAAACCGGATTCTGGTGACCAATATGCTAACTCATTGTAACTTTTTCCAATAACATTGACAATCTTAAATGTTGCTGGTTCCAACAATTTTCCATCTTTGAAGCTTATTTTACCACTTAGACCCTCATGATTTGTAGCTACAATATTCTTTGATAACTCTTCCATGGAAAAGTTTCCTTGTGATTGTGATTTTCTTAGAGCATGTGCAATGATCCAAATGGCATCATAAGCTCTAAGAGCAGAGAGACTTGGATAGGGGTTTTCTATTTCTTCTTCAGGATATTCTAACCCAAATTCACGCCGGAATGCGAAATTGAACCGTTTGAATGTCTGGCTCAACTCGACGAAGCTTGTTTTGCACCCAATAACACCTTGCATATTGAAGGTAACAGATGAATAATCCATTGAATCAAGATGGCTAGCTATGTCATCTGTGATGATCCACACTGACCCTTTTTCCATCAACCCCATCTGATTCGCTTTCTCGAATAGAATAGTTGCAAACTCTAATGATGATTGTAGAATCAAGAAAACCCTGTTATAGCTCTTGTTCTTTAGCTTCTTAAGTTCATGTTCTATAGCTGTTTTGGGGTCTAAAAGGGTGTCCATTGAAGGAAAAGCTACATAGTTTTCAACCTCAGAATTAACATGGCTAAGAGAATATGAGAGTTTTGTTAATATATCTGAATCATAAGAGGTGAATCCATTGTCATGTTCATAAATTGCTGTCACTTTTCTCCAATTGAATTCACATATGATGGCTGCAATGCACTGTAAGTTTAAGGTAATGTCATTACCTATTTGTATGAAGTTTGGCAATGGAATTTGTCTTATTTCTGAACTTGATGTTAGGGATATGATGGGAATTTCCTTTGAGCTTTGAGGAATCTCATTGACCAATGTTGCTCCATCAAGTTTTGTTCCTATGATAGCTTGCACCTTTTTGCTGTTTGCAAGATCTACACTTACATGAAGAAAAAAGGAAAATAGCATATGAATTAATCAAAGGCTTAAAAGATTAGTAAACCAAGAATTTTAAATGTCAAATAAACACATTCATTCAAGAATTAATGCAAATACATGGGGTGCAAAAATGTTGAGATATCAACTTTATCTCTTATATTCATTCAATTATGCTATGACTATTATAATTTAAATAAAATAAGTTGTGGCGGTCAAATGGCAAATAGGACCACAACTTCAAAATTAATATTTGCAAATACATAATTATGTGTTTCTACATGCTTACATCAATATACATTAACAAATAACAACAACTAAAATTAATTATACTTAGGTAGGTAAAACATCACGCAGAATGCCTTGTTTAACTATGTTTATTTTTGTCTCATTTACTAAATACTAAATTAAGATACATTTAGTAATATTGAATGAGAAGTAATATCTATATTAGACGTGTCACGCATCCTATCTATTAGTTGAAAAATATGTATGAACTTAACGTATAAAACAAAATGAGTAATATATATATAAGGTTGAACGTTAATTACCAGCTGCCACCATACTAGATGGATTCCGATGAGAATCATTGAAGTTCAAAACAAGCTTGTAACAACTCAATATGCTATTAACATCTTTGATAGCAACTTCCATAGCTATCTTCTGCTCCATTCCAATTAGTGAATGGAAGTCTATGATTGCTCCAATGTTCAAAATCTTGTAGTCTATGCAGCTTCTTCTTCCTTCTCTTTCATGATCTTTACTATCATTAGCTTTGGACCACACAATCAGAGGCAACAGTAGTGCCAAAGACAACATTGATAACCAACGAGACATTATGCAACTCTTTGAAATTGGAAGGAGAAAAGATGAACCATATTTTGGTTCCACCTATGTTCTTCTTTATGGTTATATGTATGATTAGTTAATAATCGAAGAAAAATTATTGTGGAGGAGTTGACATCTGAATTCTGACTAAGAATAATTATTAACATATTGTTAGTCAGGTCTTATGTGTATCTACTAAGTATAAAAAATTTTATTAAGAGAGTTGCGAAGAATTTGGTGTATAATCCTTTTCTCTCCTAAAATATTATTTAATAAAATAACCATGATTATTGGAGATGTCATTGTTGTTATAGTGTACAAATTCAGCAAAGTAAAGTAAAACAAAAAGACAAAGCTATGAATCAGCAATGTAGTTATAGTGCTTTTTAACACTTTCCTGGAAAAGAGCTGAGATCATACTTTTAAAAATCTAATTTGCGAAGGCTTCCACGTGTATAAAAATATTGATTTCTTTTAATTAAAAGAAAAATGATTATCTGATAAAATAGCTGAACAAACACAACATCCATTAATTAGAGTAAAAATTTTGGATGATCATAGTCAACGAGAGAGAAAAAAAAAGAAAGAAAATACTTGATCACTTCGATTATCTGCTTAAGGATATGACTTCTGACTTCTGAGTTCTGAGACTAAGAATTGGTCATGAACTTTCCTTTCTCTTGCTCCTTCTTGATATTAAATATTTCTTTCGCTATAACCTATAAGCCTGGACACCATTATTTTACAACTTAAGTAGATTCTAAAACAAAATAATAGTAAGAATTAAGAATAGTTCTACCAAAAACAACACTAGCATATTATCAAGAATGTGGGTGGACCTGCAACATACCCTTTTAAACTTATTCCTCTGGGTTAGACAATTCACATACAAGATACACTACAAAAATTTACACCAAGGACAAGTAGGAACCAAAGTAAAGGTGGGACTAAAAATAAATAAGTATTAGAAAGCATTTCTTCACTGAATACCCAGAAGAGTCCTTCATATTCTAAAACTATAAGCACAGTATAGTAGTGACTCAGGAGAGAGCCAACTGAGTTTTTCTCCTTGAACGAATTCTCTGCAGAATTGTATGTACTCGGATGTGTTGGCGGTTTGGCAAAAAGCCAGATATAACATCTTCATCCTTGGCTGCATCACTGTTCTCTTGAGTTTCACGGCTCATCAGCAGCAGAGGAGACACCTCTGGCAAGAAATTGATTCCGGCAAGGTGTTGAGCCCATTTGTAAGGGCGGGAAGTTCTATCACGAATGAACATTATGGAATCCCCAACAAAGAGTTTGGCTGACTGCATCATCATCATTCAATAAAGAATATATATACAAAAGATTAAAAAAATAAAAGAAAGGTTACATGTAGATATAAACAAGATAATCAATAAATAATACGAAACCACACAAACCTGGTGAGGAAGCTCGCAACCAGTGTCGTCAGGGAATAAATTGCATAAAATGTCATTCTCTGGACCATTGTTGGATTCTTCCGTTCCAACACATATAATATTCAACTGCAATATGTACTCGAATTTCAGAGTAATGAGTTTTGCAGACTTCAGTTCAGAAACCTCATTGTCATAAACATGGAGAACAATTTGAAGTGGATGAACTTCAAATATTCCTGCCTGGTCAAGACTCTCTCTGTCTTGAACCCTCCTCAGCCTTTTGCCCGGTCTCTGAGCATCTTCATTGTGTTCATCATCTTCCAATTCGGAACCTGTGGAAATACCTAAAGCACAAAACAATGTAATATAATAAAGAGGACATCTAAGGAATGGTCAGGATTATAACATTCAAATTTCAAATGCTTATGATCCTATCATAACCCACGATGACCACCTGCTCTTGGTGAAGCTCGATAATATAACAGAAACTATATAGTATATACATTTGATTTTCAACAATTACTGTCCTAAAATATTTAATAGGAGCAATATTCTGGTCTGAAGTTCAGTAATCTATATGATTCTAAAGAGTTTCAAGTTTATAATCCTGTGGATCAACAGTGCAATGACATTGAGCGAGCAAGGGAACTAGATAACATAGATGCTAGTCGATAATTAATAGAAATGATACAACTTTTACTTACCATTGTCCTTAAGAGCTTGATGATGTGCTAACGCTTGAGCATCTTTCACGCTTCCTATAATCTCCAGATCAATAGCTTCTCCAAATGCTTCCTTTTGAGCTGACAACTGTGAGAAAATTACATAAAGAGGTTGTGGAAGCAATTCCGCAGAATGATGCCTCTTTATTTTCTTAGTATGCTCCAAGCCTAGTTGATTTTGTACTGGTAAGGAAGCTTTCTTAAGGGGCTTGAAATTTGAAGGGAGTGTTGACAAAAACTTCTTTCGCTTTGCAATTGTCTCCGAAAGGGTTTTCTTCTTTTGTTCTAGTTTTTCATGAAGTTTACAGAGCTTTTTGCGCTGATAAAAAAAAATTGTGAAATAAGAAATTATAATCACATATATTGCTCTCCAGTGAAAATGCTAAGAAAGCAAATGAGAGAAGAAATTTTCAAGTTTGAGATATTACAGATAGATGCTTATTACATGAGTGGCCTTAAATATCTGCAGCTTAAATGCCATATATAAGTTACTCTTTGTCATGTTCAACATAAATTCGAAATGCATCAATGATTACCTCCTAATCAAGAAACTCTGATCAAATTCTTGATTTTCATAAACAAAGCAAATGGCAAAGAAGCCAAAATCTAAAGCAGTTAAGTAAATCAGTAATATATTGAAGCATGAACGTTAAATATTCTATCATGATTTTCCTTATTAGCATCATAACAAAATTTAAAAAACAAAAACAGCGTCAAAGTGGGTAGTAACTTTTTAAGGGTATTCCATTCTCACCTGGGATAGCTCAAAATTGAGCCTTTTAAGCATCAGATCATGAGCACTGTGATTTGACAGAACACAGCCCTTGACTTCTTCAGGCGCATCACGAAAAAACTCTTCCTCGGACACCAATTCAATATCAGGATATTTTGTTGTTAATTCTTTGCAAGCCTTTATTGCTTTGACATAATAACTCTTCTCATACATCAGATTGTGAAGCTGCAGGGTTGTAGACTCCAAAGGCACCTTCAATATCAGGATATTTTGTTGTTAATTCTTTGCAAGCCTTTATTACTTCAACATAATAACTCTTCTCATGCATTAGATTGTGAAGCTACAGGGTTGTAGATTCCGAAGACACCTTTGCATTTTCAGTTTCGCTTCTAACACGTTCTTCCTCAACCAGTATAGAACGATTTATCTGTTATATAAAACATGGATAGTATTCATGATAGCGCACAATGACATTATTTGATCCATGTAGTTGACTCACTACAAGATCTAAAAGGTTAACTTCAATTCCCAGTCAATACCAAATCTCACAGAAACAACTCTTCTACAAAGGGATACAAAAGTGTAGCTCAACAAGCTATGCTGGTGAATTCGTCTGGCAAAATTGAACCTTGTTCAATAGCTAGCTAACTAATTAACTAACTAATTCAGAAGCTTCTAATAAGCAGATGATATTATCATCGAGCTGAACACAAGTTTGCCAAGCTCAGCTCAGCTCACTTAACAGTCACAGCTACTAATTTGTATTCCAACAGTCATAAGCTGATTACTCTCATTCACAGCTCGATTTGTTAATAGCTCAAAAAGTAGAGTTTGTGAATCCATAACTGAATTCAACACCCTAACTAACTAACTAACTAACTACTTCGGAAACTTCTAACAGCCTGAGGATATTATCATTGCTCTAAAAAACAATCTAACTATGCAAACTACATATATATTCTTTTTGTTCTTGTAACTTAATATGCTGATGCGTTTCTAAATATGAAATTGCGAAACCCTAAGAGGGAAAAGAGTGCGACGGCGTAATGAACCTGACGGAGATTGAGGAATTGAAGGAGCATCTGAGAAATGAGTTCTCTGAGGAGCGATTTGGGTTTTCCATCTCTCTTAATAGACAACATCTCCGCCACGATGCTCTCTGCCGAAGCCTTCGCGTCTCGCAGCAATCGGAACGGACATTCCTCCGATGAAGAAGCATTGGAGCCTCTGCTGCCGCTTTCCGCCGTCGGAACCACCATCTCCTCGTCCTCCATGCCGCCACCGTCTTCAACTGCTCTCATCAGCGTCTCTGTGTAAGAGCGCGGGTTCATAAAAAAGCTCCCTTTTTTTTAAGCTAAAGAAAATTATATGAAATGTTAAAATTTTCATTAAAATTTTTATTAGTTTTATTTTATTTTATTTTTTTACCAAAGATATGGAGACTCGAACCTGCAATCTCTTAATTGAGTATGGAGAGACTATGTCATTTGAGCTATTGCTTCTTGCCTTTTATTAGTTTTACTTGAAAGTTAATACAAGGTACTTTTAAATAATTTTATTATTAGAAATTAAGATAAACACAGGTGATTTTTATAAAAGAAAGGAAATAATTGTATCTTCAATATTATTGTAAGAGCTAATTTATATTTTTTTAAACAATAATTTAATTTTAATATGATTAGTGTAAGAGAAAATAG
>NC_029790.2:135780007-135780428 GCF_000816755.2 Arachis ipaensis | reverse complement strand
TAACTTCCTTAATGAGGTAATTTGGAAGGAGAAATGTTTTTACTTAGTTTTGTTGTTTCATCTGTACATTAGTCCCCTTTATCCAAAGGGAAAAATGAAAATTATTTATAAAAGTTTTTAGCCGATATTTTACCTTAATAAAAGATTATTCTTGTTTTATAATTAAGGTTAATATTAACTTCAATTCCTAGAATGTGCAAAAATAAATGGTAAATAATTCACAATAGCCTATCCACAAAAAAAAGTCAGCATACAAATCTATGGATAATTCTATAGAAAATAGATTTTTGTGTGAAAAAAAATGTATAATTTATTTTAAAAATTAATAAAAATAAAGTAGTACATTCCCTTAAATAAGTATTTAACTATTTATAGTCACAAAATATCTTTGTTATTTTTTCTCTTTAATATAACATGTACC
>NC_029790.2:135773776-135779886 GCF_000816755.2 Arachis ipaensis | reverse complement strand
TTGTCAAACAAATTTAAAAATATATATACACAAAAAAATTAATCAACATTTTATGTAAATATATATTATTTAATTAATTTTAATATTATATTTTATATTTATTTTTAATTTAGTAATTAATTTTTTTATAGATATATAAATATCAATGTTTTGAAAATCGGACCGGACCAGCCGGTTCGACCGATCTACCGTCAACCGGAAGCAAATACGGTCCGATTTGTCCCCAAAACCGTTTCTCTAAAAACCGGAAGAGAACCTCGAACCGGCCTGTTTTCGGCCGGTTGAATCGGATAGGGAACCGACCGGTTTAAAAGAAACGGCGTCGTTTTTGCCAAATTTGCTTACTTTCACTCTTGGTTCTGAAGCTCCTTCGTTTCTTTCTCCCTTTCTCCCTCCCTTTCTTTCATTCACTCACAGAAACTCAGCCAAAAAACCCTAGCACTGTAAGCCTCCACCACCGCCGCCGCAAGGAGTGGCATACTGCCGCCGTCCGTCCGTATCTAGCTTCCCTCGTGCTCCAAGTCTTCAACCCCCGTTCGCTGTCACCGATCGCAGCTGCTTCCTCGAGCTCGGCGTCCGTCGTCTTTGTCTGCTCAGCCGCGCTTCCGCCGCCGTTGGTTGCCGTTAACGTTCGCGTCTTCGTTCAGCCGTCGTCTTCGTTCGCGTTCTTCGCCGTTCAAATTTGCTCGGGGTTCACCGTTCGCGTTCACTCGCCGTTCACCGTTCGGGTTCGCGTTCGTCTGGAAGCCACGTTGCCCTGCTTCAAACTCTGGGACCAACCCGCGCGCTCCACCTAGCCGTCGAACTGCTCTCTTTTGTCGCCGCCGTGAGTTCCCTAAACCCACCACCAGACAATACACTCACACAACACCAATACTCTGCTTCAAACTCTGCAACTTCTTATTTCTATTACAATAAGTAACTATTTGCTTTGGCAGTGGTTTGGATTTTTTTCATAGACTGAATTAAAGTATACAATAGTTATGTTCTCTTCTCTATCACATTGATACTAAGCTTTGAATTCTCTTATTTAGTTTCAAGTTTACCGCATTCAACATGTTTGATGAAATGCTTTAACCATATTTCGGGTTGGTTTTATCATTTCTAGCTTTTAGAAACTTAGTAAGTTGATTGCATGTGAAATTAGAATAATTGGATCTTAGTAATTAGGAAATTTTAGCTGCACAAATAGCATCTTTGTACAAAACATATTAGCATGATGATTCCACTTGCATTAGTGTTCTTTGGTAAATTTTAACTGTTAGTGTGAACTTGTTAATTTGCTAATTGTTCTTGTGTTGTTGTTCTGTTGTTCTTCTGTTATTTTTATTTTATTTTATTTTTTGTTGTGATTTTCTGTTCTTGAACTTGTTAAGTTGATAATTTGCTAAATTGTTGGGCTGCTGTTGTTTTAATTTGCTAAATTGTTAGGTTTCTGTGATTTAATTTGTTGGATTTTCTATTTAGGTCTTGTTCTTGTTTATTTGCTAAATTGTTGTTGTGTATTTATTGTTGTCTTTGAGATTCTTGCTGGATATTGGTGATCATTGATTTATTATATACTTCATGTTTTCATTGTTTTCTTCTTCTGAAGGAAAAAAAATTCTGTTTTCATTGTTTTGTTGATTGTTTGTTTTGTTTCAGAAATTAATTTTTTGTGATCAATGCTCAAACTCTAAGGTAGCGTTTGTTTGCAGAGACTGGAACTGAGACTGAGAGACAGAATCTCAGTATTATGTTTGTTGAGCTAGAGACTGGTACTTAAATTTATGTCTCTGTCTTCAAAATTTCAGTATTTCAGTACCTCCAAAAAGTAGGGACACTGGGGACAGAAAAATATAAAGACAGAGACAGAAATTTTAATTATAATTTGTACCTAAATTACCCCCTTCTAATTTTATAATTCCAAAATTACCCTTAATGTAAATCAAGCTTCTTGATCAACCATCGTTCTTCTCATTCTCCTTGGCCACTGCAGCCGCTGAAGCATTCTTCTTCAAGAACAGCCACCGCGTCGCCGCTGGCCTCGCCACCGCTAGGTAAGTGATTTGCCGCTTGCAAGTTCATATTCGTAGCCCTCATCTTCTCATCTCCTATTTTTCTCCTTCATAGAAAAATCAAAGAACGAAGATGCCGCCTCTCCTGGGTTGCTGTCGACCTCAACCATCAACTCCTCGTCCGAACTGCTCTGACCCAAGTTAGTTCTATACAAATGTTATTTAATTTACTGATTCCTTTCATCTTTTCCATCGTTCCCTAATCTGTGGATTTGTTCGTGACCTAGCATTGGAACCTGTTTGCTTGGTTTGTCATTATTTTGTTAATGGTATGAAGTAGTAGCATTGAAGTTGAAGAAATTCTTTGCCTGGTGTGGATTTGTTCGTGACCTAACTAACCCATTTATTTCAGCTTTATAATTAATGAGTTTATGATGTCTACTTCCTTTTAAGTGCCACTAATTGGATCATTACTCAATTCATTAGCCTGACTACATCTATTTGTTGATTTCATTCTGGATTATACTTTTTTTTTCCAATTTTTTTATGTCCGCGACTGTTATTGTTCCATGCCTGCACAGAGCTCTCAGGACTATAATTACCAAATCTTCTTTTTTGCCTTTTGGAAGAGTTTAATGTGCTTAAAAGTACCTGAAAAAGTCACTTTCAGTATATTAAATGAGAGAGAAAAATCGATATTATCATTTTTATAGTGTTTCTATTGTATGTCCTGTTTAGATTTCCACTTGAAACTAAATTAAAATTGAGAAGTAAATAGAGTTACATGTCTTTTGATTCCAAATTTTTATTCTTGTTTTTGATAAGTGGTCAGAACAATACAGATGGCTAAAGGTTTGTTTGTTTCCCAATTGATCAAGGATATACTTTTATAACTAGTAAATGGCATCTGAGATTATAATTATGGAAGAGAAATCTTATTCCACTATTGTTTTCGATCTTGTCTTCGCTTACAGGTAGATCTATCAAAGGTGGATAGGAAAAGGACACCTTGGCTGGTTGTGTTGTTTCATGTACCATGGTATAATAGTAACAAGGTTCATCAATGATTAACTCAACTCATGCTTACTGGAGTTGGCACAGGAATGATGATGACGAGTCAGTAAAAACTGATAATTTTTGGATAACCTCTTTGGTTAGCTCGAGATGTGTTGATGACAAGAGCCATGAACTCCGGAGTATGCTTATGACACCGTAAAAGCCTCAGATCCGCCGGTGCCATCCCTTAACTTGGTGGATTAGCAAGAGTATATATGACACTGCTAGCAGCTTGAAAGGACTATATAGAATATAGATTGATGATACTGAAGCATTTAGCATATTGAAACTGGTTCTGATTGTATAGTTGTATATTTGAATGCTCAAAAGACAGAGAAATATAATTAAATCATCAACTTTTAGTGTAGTGATGATGTTCTCTTGGATGGTGTTACTTGTATTGTGAGAACTTGTTATCTTGATTTGTGTACATAAGAAGTTTAAGAACTGCTTATATAACCGATGCAAACGTGAGTCTTTGTATTGATTTATGTCTAAAGCATGGCATGATTGGTCTATCATTGTATAGTAAATGAAGCATAATTTTATCCTTACATATTATAATCGAGTAGAATTTTCATGTTGCTTGCAGCTAAAAAATACAGGTAAAATGTTTGTGTAACTCTGTTAAACAGGAAAGGAGAGGAGAAAGGGTAGAGGAGATGATAAAGGAGGTTGTTGCTTGCTGAGAAAAATGAAATTGGATTTGGGAGTTAGGGCTGTTAATTAAAATTAAGGGGTATTTTTGTAATTTTAAATTTTTAGTCTCTATTTTTATTTTAAACCAAACAGGATACTGAGATATAAATCAGTCTTGTACACTTTTACACCAAACACAATACTGATACTTATTTTTGTCTCTATCTTTTGGTCTCTGTCTTTCTGTCTCTGTCTCTTAGTCTCTGTCTCGCAAACAAACGCTACCTAAATGCTGTTCTGTTGGTTTTGCAGTGTTTGTTTTGTTTCAGAAATCAATTTTTTGTTATCAATGCTCAAACTCTGAATGTTGTTCTTCTGTTTTTGTTTTGTTTTGTTTCATAAATCAATATTTTGTGATCAATGCTCAAACTCTGAATGTTGTTCTGCTGTTTTTGTTGTTTCAGAAATCATTTTTTTGTGATTAATGCTCATACTCTGAATGTTGTTCTGTTTTGTTTTAAGGCTGTGTTTAGAAGAGGTGATTGATTTCTAAGTGTTGTTTTGTTTTTGTTTTAAAGCTGTGTGTTGTGTTCAATTTTCATTTTGTAGGAAATTCTTTGAGGTATATAAGAATTAAGAAGAAAGAATTAAGAAGAAAGACTATTTTAACGGTATTATTCTGATGATTCTGGTATGCTACAAGCTTGAACATAGAATTGAAGAGAGAAACCCTTTATTATTTTATCATTGGCCTATTTTTGGCATGGCATATCATTGTAGTTTGTTTATTCATAGAACTAGTTGTTTATGACCCCCTTTTGAAGTAAAAAAATGCAGTAGAAGAGTGTTTAGAGTGTTTAGAACCAGTTGCTTTATTCATTGAATTCTTATAGAATCAGGTGTTTATTATAAAACGGTTTTTTCGGTTGAACCGGTTGAATCAATGAATTAATGAACCAGTAACTAGAGCGGTCGATGACCGGTCCGGTTTTCTGAACCTTGATAAATATATAATGGTTAATAAGTTTTGTATGGTGAAAACCCATATGCAATTGTGTTAATATAAAGTTAATAGTTGAGAATAATTAAAAATAATTACACGTGAGTTTTTAATTTTTATTTTACGACTCCGCTAGGTAGACAACGAAAAATCTGAACAACGGGTTGAAAATTTGGCCCAATGAAATTTAAAAAAAAAAACACTTCACCCAAATTATCCAACCAAAAAACTTTATTGAGTAATTAAAAAATTTTAACTATCTATTATATCCTAATTTACCAAAGCACCGATTTCTCCCCCAAATCTTCTACCGTCGCCGCTGTCGCTTGGTCGCCAACTAGTCCCATCGTCGCTGTCGGAATCCTCCTCACCGCCGTTGGTTCGTCAACAAAGACCCTCATCAGCGTCGCTCTTTTCTAGACCAGAAACGATGCCGTCGGGTTCCTCTTTACCGTCGTCGAAAACATCGTTGACAAGAAAGACATAGGCGTTGCTACCTTCACCGAGCTGCTTGATGATACGAAACCGGTTTTCGTTGATCCAAACATCTCCGCCTCTATTAACAAAATCGTAAAGTGTGTTCAAACCAGAAAATGAACATCCCATTCTTCTTTTTCTTATTGCATCGGCGCCAGATGAGACTTTGGTAGAAGGCTGCAGCAGCGTTGGTACAGCCAACGTATAGCGGCGCGAACTGAGGACCGAAAAATGATGACAGATATAAATACAATTAGATGTTAAATGTTAATCCTAATTTTTTAAATTTTAAAATTTAAAATTAAATAATTAATTAATAATATAATTTTTAATTTTATCTTTTTTTAATCTATTATTCATATTATTCACAATTATTATTATTATTATTATTTTCTTATACTTTCTCTTTATTTTATATCCTTGTCTCACTTCGTATTAAACCAATTTTTTCTTTTTTACATTCTTAGAGCCAAAACCGAAACCCGTAACTCAGAGCCTGAGAGGAGAAAGAAAAGAAGAATAAAAAACTCAATCAGAGAGAGAGAGAGAGAGAGAGAGAACAAACTGAAGTCAGAACGAAGTCATCGTCTTCCTTTGTTCTAGTTTCAATTCTGACACTCTCTGTTGGTTTTCCATTAATATGGTTACGGAAGGACCCGCCATCGAAGCTCTCGGTTCTCTCTTCAAAATCACACAAGTCTTTCTATGGTTACTCTCTACTCTCTCTTTTCCTCTTCTCTTCCTTTTCACTCTAATTGTTAGCTTACTTCGTAAAAGTTAACAACTTCAATGAAAAGTATCATTTTTTTTTCTTTTGCTGATTTGAAATTGTTATTATGAAAATGAATAAGTAAAGTTTACTCCTTTTTTGAAATTTGGTCATGATATCTATAATTTTTTTTTTATTTACCTGCAGGGATGATGGTTCTCCGGGTTCTCTC